>NC_092251.1:9255000-9285000 GCF_036320965.1 Panulirus ornatus
AGTAGAGTGGCACTGAGTCTATCTTTGTGGAGGATGATGCATTGTCGCATGACAACCTGGAGTCATTGATCCTCTGCTGCTGTAAGGATGATGTACGAAGGCAAGCTGGAGAGATGAAGATATACACTGACGTTTCCTTGAACCACTAAAGATTTTGGGGACGAACTTAAGACACTGTGATGAAGGACACTGACGGAAAAAAAAGAACTGAAAGCAGGGCAAACACACGAATGTAAAGATACGACAGAAGACTGAAATTAATGGTATGTGTGTGTGTGTGTGTGTGTGTGTGTGTGAGAGAGAGAGAGAGAGAGAGAGAGAGAGAGAGAGAGAGAGAGAGAGAGAGAGAGAGAGAGAGAGAGAGAGAGAGAGAGAGAGAGAGAGAGAGAGAGAGAGATGCATGGTCGGGCCATCCCTCACAATTAGCAATTACTGGTCCCTCATATTCCAGAGGCGAATACGAATTGAAGGAAGTTTGGCGAAAAGGACGATGGGGACAATAAAGACGAAGAGGAGTGTTCTGTGTCGTCCCTCAGGGGACTTTACCCACGACCTGGACGACGCAGGCCAGGGAGGAAGGCAGCGTGGAAGGGAGGTAACAAGGAAGGGAGGCGAGTGGCAGGGAGGGAGGCAACTGAGGGAATAGTACCTAGGATAAAGGCAGGAGTGAGGACTTCAAGGGAGAAGAAGAAAGGAAGGGGATTCAGTGGAGAGGGAGACAACATCAAGGAAGAATGGGAAGGGAGGAAACAGAGAGAGGGAAGTGGTAGGTCGGGAGGCAGCAGAGAAGACATCAAGAGAGCCGGAGAAGCGAGGAGACAGAGAGAGGGAAACAGTTTAGGAGAGAGAGAGAGAGAGAGAGAGAGAGAGAGAGAGAGAGAGAGAGAGAGAGAGAGAGAGAGAGAGAGAGAGAGAGAGAGAGAGAGAGAGAGAGAGAGAGAGCAACAGGAGGGAGGATGGCAGCAAGTGGGAGTAAAGAGAAGAAAGTACCGGTGCGAGAGGCAGGCGAAGGGCTTTAATTACAAACGTTAATTCTTGCTGTTGCTGTGGCTGTGTGTCACTGGGGGTTTTATTCATAAATTCTGAGGTTTTTTTCTCCTCTCCTTTTTAGTCTGGCTGGGGAGGATGCAGGAGAGTGGCTTTTGTCGGTACGATGCACGATGACCCTCACCACTTAATGGGTCGTCGTTTGCCATGGGATCGTTTGACCTGAGTGGTATTCTCATACACTGTGAAAGAATCTCCTTAAATTTTGCCGAACGCAGAATCCGCCGAGAGCGATGGCAAGTTTTGGTCATAAGCTCCTACAGTAGACTATATGACGTTGTCTGAATGTTTCGTTTATATTTATCTACCCTTTTGTCACCTTTTTTTTTCTCTGTCAGCTGAGAGGACACGGGCTACTGAAGCTATAATCAAGGCCGTCTTATTAACGCTATATATACCCAAACGTTTTTTGGTACCCACTTTACTTAGCAGCTCCTATAGGTGGATGAACAGCTGGCTTGACTGTGGACCGACTGCCACAACCAGGATTGGAACGAATGCTGCTCGACCCTGGGCGGCTCGTGAATCTTTCGCAAACACCTTAACCACATGCCACGACGTGCGGCTCTTTTCATACCAACGAACTGACATCCACTCCGCCAGTGATTTCATCATACGCCACAAAGATTAGCTTATCCCTGCTTGGGATGATCCCAGAGCAGTCGAGGTCCTTTCCATTTCCCCTTACTTAACTGTCAAAACAACTACCTGAACACTTACTACGAGTTTTCAATCGTCTCGAACACTCTTGTAACACACCCGACCCACTGTTTTACTCTCTCACCTTTCCACTGTAGATGAACTACATCTGCCCTCTTGAGGTCAACTGATCACACTCGCTCTCTATCACGTCCCAACTGGGACGGTCTAACCCGTAACTCCATCCCGAAACGCCATCTTTGGTGCTTGGAAAGGGTTCAGTGCTCTTTTCATAGCTTTTGTACTGGCTTCTCTTCGAGGGGCTTGGTTGCCCCACGGTGTGCCGACCGTTCAAGGGAGTTCGTCTAGGACGGAACGGAGTCTCACTTGCGATCGTATTCTTCATCCAGAGAATCGTGGCTCAGCGGCTTTTTCTTCTGACGTTTATTGCATCAGCGACTATGTCTCGAATCATGAAACTCTTTCCCCCTCTCATGAGTTTCATTTCTCCTTCATCTCTCCTCAGAACTACAGCAAAAAGCTGTTCTTCGTCACACACGCCTTCATGAAAAAAAAAAGAACAAAAGGCGTTGCTTTGACTTGTTCTTCAGTTGACATATCGTTTTGTTTCCTTAATGCGTCCTAACCACCCTCCAGTTATCTATTAAACCCATCTATATTTCTACCGAAACACCTACCCTAAACCCATGATTCCTAGTATCTAAACCTTTTTCTTATGAAGCACATCGTCCTACGTCCAACTCCCGGCCCAAAGAAAGGTATCGAAATCCAAACGTAAAATGGCTGGAACCACATCGTCTCCCACACATCTGTTTACACACACGCTGGAGCAACACACTCGTCGAGAACCTCCGGCAAATGTGAGGAAGTAATCAAGGTGTGCCTTTCATCTGTCTTACGACCTCCCCCGCCAAACTGGAGCTTAACAGTACGTTTCAACCACATTAATATTTCCCTTTGCCTCTTTTAATCTGCTTGAAGTCAGTAGTCGAATGCATGACGTGGTATACCACGGTCTCTCGTCTTGAAAGGTCTACAGCGATAATATTCTCTGAGTAGAACTGTTTCGTTTGAAGGTATAGAAATGACGAGTATAATAATAATAATAATAATAATAATAATAATAATAATAATAATAATAATAGTACTACTATTAATGATAATAATAATAATAACAATAATAATAATAATGATAATAATAATAATAATAATAATAATAATAATAATAATAATAATAATAATAATAATAATGATAATAATAATGATAATAATGCTAACAATAATATGGATAATAACAGTAAAGGTTTATCTACCCAGAAAGTTATACACAGTAAACTTGGAAGCACTTACAACAAGCAATAGCTATTGCACTATCGAATACACAACAGGGAATTAGTAGCAGTTGCACCTTAAGAGGGTAATTAACAACTACCGGGTCGGAATGGCTGCTGCTGGTTCGGACAAGAGGCAGCAGCTGGGGGACCGAGCGTATAAACACCAGCTGCCAAGTAGAAATCGTTGTAGTACGAGATGATAATCAGGTCTCAGACAGCAGAAAAGAGCAATCAGATGTTCTCGAGTCAATTGGCTAGTTCATACAAGTCAATTGGCTAGTTCCTGCAAGTCAATTGGCTAGTTCCTGCACGTCTGGGAGGTAGACGAGAATCCGTGTTGACGCGCTAGTAAAAAAAGTTTACGTAAGGCTCTGAAAAATAAGGCAAGTGAGGATGACTGTGTGTGTGTGTGTGTGTGTGTGTGTGTGTGAGAGAGAGAGAGAGAGAGAGAGAGAGAGAGAGAGAGAGAGAGAGAGAGAGAGAGAGAGAGAGAGAGAGAGAGAGAGACGAAGGAAGGCTCAGAAAGCAAGAGCAATAATATTCTTCTTCGTGGTTCACATTTTCTTCCACATTCTCTGACCAGCGCCCTGCAGGAGCCGCCTTCGGGTACAAGTTCACTAACTGTTCACTAAATCTCTTCGCTTCACAAACACAACGTTGTAAAAATATTTTCCACGCTCATTACCTTCCCACATTGCAGTAGTTATTTCACACAAGTACACTGCAAAGACGAAGGTGAATCCTATTGCGTCAAAGCATATATATTATATGGACATTGAGAGGGGAAATATATACATATACACACTGGGTGTAGGTAATATAAGTATGTTTCTTGCCGTGATGTGTATTATGCTTATTTCCACGTCGGTTACACTGCAGAAGCAGACGTCGACATGAGATCTCTCTCTGATAGGGAGGGTCGTGGTGAAGGAAACCACAGTGGCATTTGCCAAGAGCGAACTGGTGTGCATCATTTCTGACGAAAAGTCTTCTCCACTCATCATTATCTTTGTCCTTCCAGTACATGTCATAGCTTCAGTACTTTCAGGATCCTTCAGTACTTTCAGGAGTCCTTTATTACCTCCAACACCCTACAGTACTTTCAGGGTTCTTCAGCATCATCAGAACCCTTCAGTACTGACCTCAAGGATCCTGTGATATCAGAACCTCTTCAGCAACCTCGAGGGTCTCCATCCTCTCCAGGAATTCCCGCCCAATCAAAACTACATCTACCAATACCTTTAGGATGTTAGTGGGAGCCGGAGCGAACTAAACCAATCATCGAGAGCCTCCGAGATGCTACTCGAATGTACTAACGAACCCAGTCGATACCCCCAGTCAATACAACTTCCAGTGGGGGCCCCCTAACCTCTGGATGGCACTCCAGTCCCCAGCTAGCGGAACCACACTTCCAAATACTTGTACGGCGTTGCCCCTAACGAACACCATAGCTATATCTTCTATCACCTCCAGGGCCGTCAGTCGAAGTCTTACGTAGACGAAGACACGTCCAGATAACAGCAACAACACAGGGTATTTGTCGTTACCTCGACCTCGACGTGATGGGAAGATAAGATCAGACACATCGAGCTGTTTGGTCGATATTCCCTCACTCCATCGATCCGCTAGAGTCGGAATTCTGCCTCCGTGTTCATGGTTGTAGACCTTAATCTCTCGCGGGCAACGTAAACAGAAAAAAAAAAAATCAAATTATACCCACGAATGAGCTTTGGTACATCACCCGTTCATTTCATGAATGAGCCAATTTTTCCCAACGGTAATTTTCTTTATGCATTGCAAATAAGTATGGGATTTCCTATTCAAACGAGAGGCTGAACTGACACACCCCATGAACGAGAGAGGAAACGTAGGTTAACTATTGTTTCAGCAAAGCGAGAGTTGATCATACACAAACTGGGTGAGAAAGCAGGATTTCTGCTAGTCCTATATAGTGGTCATGTCTGCAGAAGAATCTCTCTTTTCTCGTCTTTTTCAAAAAGAGAATAATAAGCCAAAGAACAGAGTGAGTATTGAGAGAAAATAGAGTAAAAGTGAAGTCTAGGCAATAATCATTATATAATTCCCAAGAACTGTACGTAACTAAGCTTATGTATGGTTCCCCGTACGCTTGCTTTCTGTCGTTCGCAGTAATATCCAGGACACAAGTCGTACTTAGTACTTCCCATTCTTCTTCCGTGTCGTGTTTGGGTGTGTTTTATGGCGTTTGTAATAGGGATGGAAATGGTCACAATTGGCTGAGCTTTCCGAACATAAGGTTTTTGAATTATACGAAGGACCTCTTTTTTTTTTGGTTTGTTTGTCTTCCATGTTCTATACTGTATTACTTTCCAAAAGAAGAACGGAGTAAGGAGTCAAGCGTAGAATTTTTCGCTCTATGGCTCGGTCATCTGTTTTTGACGCTACCTCGCTCATGCGGGAAATGCCGAGCATGTATGAATACACATACACACTCAATATATATATATATATATATATATATATATATATATATATATATATATATATATATATATATATATATATATATAGACGCTCAAATACAGCAGCTTCTGTACACCTTAATATATATATATATATATATATATATATATATATATATATATATATATATATATATATATATATATATATACATATTAAGGTGTACAGAAGCTGCTGTATTTGAGCGTCTTGCCAACAGAGGAAGGTCTGAAGGGCGTATGCAGATGCTATGTGGTGTTGTAGACACAAACGTTAACTCTGTTAACCCAGAGCCAAATGCTGTGACTGACGCTGCACAGCTGACGACTGCCAAGCTGCACTGGCTGCCAGCTGACGCGGCTTGACGACCAGCTGTTACCGTCAGCTGATGGGTGATGCTCCAGCTGGTGGGTCAGCCTGGGTGCTTGCAGACTCCTCCAGGTCTCACGACGTCTAAGCATGCAAAGAGCAAGCTCGCCAGAAGTTAGAATCAGGTTTGCCTCTCCCTAACGCTTCTATCTCACTGCATGAGAAGTTATGGCTGAGTCTATCGTCGCATCCCCTTCCCTCTTCTCCCATGTATTACTCTGAAGTTTGGAACACACACACAGACACACACACACACACACACACACACACACACACTCTCTCTCTCTCTCTCTCTCAAGTTCGAGGGGCAATTGGTCCTCAAGCGCTGCCCTCGGGGAATGACTCCTCCTCGAGACTTGTTTGGCATGAGTGCTTCTTTAGGCGAAAGACTCCTGCCCTCAGCGTCAGCCTTCCCTGCGAGGTGCGCACACTCGGCGGCCTTCTGAACAACACCAGCAGGACGCAGGAGGAGGAGGAGGAGGAGGAGGAGGAGGAAGAGGAAGAAGAGGAAGAAGAAGACTTCATCGCTGCAGAACTTGGTTAAGTCGTAAAACCAGGGAGTGGAGGATGGGGCACGGAGGGATCTGCCTCCGCTACGTGTATGTGTTTGTGTTTGTGTGTGTGTGTTGGCAGGTCAGCGGTCTGTCTGTCTGTCTGTCTGTCTCTCTCTCTCTCTCTCTCTCTCTCTCTCTCTCTCTCTCTCTCTCCTCTCTCTCTCTCTCTCTCTCTCTCTCTCACACCACAGTCTACGGCCTCCTGGTCCATCCTCCAGTTCCACAAGGCCCTCTCGCTCGTCTGCGTTCGGCACCAACCTGCCACCTACGGTCTCCAGGCCCGTCTCACTTACCCCCAAAGTCGTTTGCTTCGACAACGTCGTCGGCCGGAGTTTCGTCAGGGGGTTCTCATTATGTACGTGGTCTTACGAGAGGGTCTTCTGTTGGGTCTTCGGTCTTGAGATCTCTTAAAAATATATCTTGAGATGACTAATATCAGGCGCCTTGGTGGTGTAGGGGTACAGCTCTGCTAACTTGTAATCCACTGGTTCTAGGTTCGATCCTCGGCGCAGGTAGACGGTATATGACCCAACCGATTGTCATCCCTTCGTTTGTTTGGGGGGTAAGTGGGATCTCTCTCTTGGGATAGGGTCAAGCACCACAGCTGTGATAGGCCCAACAGCTAACACCTTGTTAGCTGGGGTCAAGACTCCAAAGGCATGTCCATATCCGTACGACCCGTTCTAACGAGGCTAATTAGCCAACAGGGTTGTTGCCACGTCCGGGGACATAACAGGTCTAATGACCCCTAACAGGGACGTCCATTTCATAGGACATGGCCCTCACTGAATGACTTCATTAGCCTGCCAGGGGCTGTTACTTCGTCTTTAATCACCAACACTGTTCTGGCCAATAGGCACACGCTGTCATTGAACTTATCAACCCTAATAAATCTTGAAATCTAAATGAAATTATTGAAAAGAATTGCCATTGTTAATTGGCAACAAATTTTAAAATTGTCATACAAGTGTCAGTTAATTTAAAAGCTCAAACACATACTCAAGCTCACAATCACATACATGTACGTATACACACATATAACCATCACACACACACACACACACACACACACACACACACACACACACACACACACACACACACACACCATCTATACAAAATAATTATTCTTTGATATAATTTTCAAATATCTGGATACTATTGGCAGATAATGGCAACTTGAGAATATTGTATTGGCTGTACGGTACTTAATTACTGTGGGATATTGGCTCAGCGAGGGAAGCAGAGGGTAGTAGGGGAAGATGGGCTGTTGTATTGTTGGCCTTTCAGGCTGGTCCACTGGGGGCGCTGTGTGTTCTCTCTCTCTCTCTCTCTCTCTCTCTCTCTCTCTCTCTCTCTCTCTCTCTCTCTCTCTCTCTCAACCGTCGAGAGAAAAAAAGGAGAGGAAGATCCGTGTAAATGGCGCTCACCAATCCTTGGTTACCTTTTCTCTCTCTCTCTCTCTCTCTCTCTCTCTCTCTCTCTCTCTCTCTCTCTCTCTCTCTCTCTCTATTTATCTCTTTCTCTCTGAGGTGAACACTACGCGATAGCCCCACCATTAGGCAACGGAACGTCATAAGTGCGAGTGGGTAGATAGGCCAAATCTCTCTCTCTCTCTTCTCTCTCTCTCTCTCTCTCTCTCTCTCTCTCTCTCTCTCTCTCTCTCTCTCTCTCTCTCTCTCTCTCTCGATTTCTACCGTCGAGAGAAAAAAAGGAGAGGAAGATCCGTGTAAATGGCGCTCACCAATCCTTGGTTACCTTTCCTTTCTCTCTCTCTCTCTCTCTCTCTCTCTCTCTCTCTCTCTCTCTCTCTCTCTCTCTCTCTCTCTCCTCACGATGTACGGGTCTCTGTTATCAAGCACCCTCAACCACGGTCGAGCCCGGCTGTCGAGTACCTCCCCAGAGTCGAACCAGTTACCCGTTCATCATCTAGTTCACAAGTCGAGGATGAACACCTGCTGTCGTCTGCCCACTAATAACACATACAGAGACATATGCACACACGTACGGACATGTATGCACGCACACACACACACACACACACACACACACACACACACACACACACACACATACACACACATGCTCACAGACTCAGCGTGAACCTAATCACCAATTAATCACTCAGTTAATCAGTCGGACCTTCCGTGGTCCTTATGACGACAACCCTGATTGGTCAGCATCACTGTGATCTCTCATCCCTTCCCAATAACCCATTTCTTTCCTCCCCTATCGCCCCATCCTTCTAGCCTCGTCCCCACTCGAATCCCTCCTCTCCCCTTTTTTGTTCCCCTATCCCCCATCTCCTGCTCTCCCGTCGAGCCTCATCACATATTCCCCGCTGGCCGGTAGTGAGTCATACCACCGCCTCTCCCTACACCCCACCCAGCCTGCTTCCGTGCCTCGCAGACTTTTGCTCGCAGGAACCCCACAGAAACCCCTGGTGGGCTTTAAGGAACCCCACAGAAACCCTGGTGGGCTTTAAGGAACCCCACAGAAACCCTGGTGGGCTTTAAGGAACCCTACAGAAACCCTGGTGGGCTTTAAGGAACCCTACAGAAACCCTGGTGGGCTTTAAGGAACCCCACAGAAACCCTGGTGGGCTTTAAGGAACCCCACAGAAACCCTGGTGGGCTTTAAGGAACCCCACAGAAACCCTGGTGGGCTTTAAGGAACCCTACAGAAACCCTGGTGGGCTTTAAGGAACCCTACAGAAACCCTGGTGGGCTTTAAGGAACCCTACAGAAACCCTGGTGGGCTTTAAGGAACCCCACAGAAACCCTGGTGGGCTTTAAGGAACCCTACAGAAACCCTGGTGGGCTTTAAGGAACCCTACAGAAACCCTGGTGGGCTTTAAGGAACCCCACAGAAACCCTGGTGGGCTTTAAGGAACCCTACAGAAACCCTGGTGGGCTTTAAGGAACCCTACAGAAACCCTGGTGGGCTTTAAGGAACCCCACAGAAACCCCTGGTGGGCTTTAAGGAACCCTACAGAAACCCCTGGTGGGCTTTAAGGAACCCTACAGAAACCCTGGTGGGCTTTAAGGAACCCTACAGAAACCCTGGTGGGCTTTAAGGAACCCTACAGAAACCCTGGTGGGCTTTAAGGAACCCTACAGAAACCCTGGTGGGCTTTAAAGAACCCCACAGAAACCCCTGGTGGGCTTTAAGGAACCCTACAGAAACCCTGGTGGGCTTTAAGGAACCCTACAGAAACCCTGGTGGGCTTTAAGGAACCCTACAGAAACCCTGGTGGGCTTTAAGGAACCCTACAGAAACCCTGGTGGGCTTTAAAGAACCCCACAGAAACCCCTGGTGGGCTTTAAGGAACCCCACAGAAACCCTGGTGGGCTTTAAGGAACCCTACAGAAACCCTGGTGGGCTTTAAGGAACCCTACAGAAACCCTGGTGGGCTTTAAGGAACCCTACAGAAACCCTGGTGGGCTTTAAGGAACCCCACAGAAACCCCTGGTGGGCTTTAAGGAACCCTACAGAAACCCTGGTGGGCTTTAAGGAACCCCACAGAAACCCTGGTGGGCTTTAAGGAACCCTACAGAAACCCTGGTGAGCTTCATGGAACCCTACAGAAACCCTGGTGAGCTTCAAGGAACCCTACAGAAACCCTGGTGAGCTATAGAAACCCTGGTGAGCTACAGAAACCCTACAGAAACCCTGTTGAGCATGCAGGAACTCCACAGAAACCCTAGATGAGCCCCCAGACACTCTTCACGTGACCTTAGCTGATCCTATACAATGAACGAGAGGGAGCTGAAGAAAATGAGAGGGTGGGGCCCAGGGAGAAGGAGTTGAAGGAAATGAGAGGGTGGGGCCCAGGGAGAGGGAGCTGAAGAAAATGAGAGGGTGGGGCCCAGGGAGAGGGAGCTAAAGGAAATGAGGGGGTGGGGCCCAGGGAGAGGGAGCTGAAGAAAATGAGAGGGTGGGTCCCAGGGAGAGGGAGCTGAAGGAAATGAGAGGGTGGGGCCCAGGGAGAGGGAGCTGAAGAAAATGAGAGGGTGGGGCCCAGGGAGAGGGAGCTGAAGAAAATGAGAGGGTGGGGCCCAGGGAGAGGGAGCTGAAGAAAATGAGAGGGTGGGGCCCAGGGAGAGGGAGCTGAAGAAAATGAGAGGGTGGGTCCCAGGGAGAGGGAGCTAAAGGAAATGAGAGGGTGGGGCCCGGGGAGAGGGAGCTGAAGGAAATGAGAGGGTGAGGCCCAGGCGATGTAAATGACCCTGGCCCGACCCCCTCCACACACGCGTCGCTGCACGGCAAACCCGACCCTTCTCCTCCTCCTCCTCCTCCTCCTCCTCCTCCTCAAATGACGACTCCAAATACCTCCTTACCATTGCAGTTCCCGAGGATCACATCCAGCTAAATCTGGCTCGACCCCTTGGCCCCCCCAAAAAAATATATTCCTCCTATCCTTTTCCCTTGGAGTCAAAATTCTTTTTGACGTGTATTAATCATACGAACATTTGTTTCCAGACAGTGTATATTTCCGTGTGATACTGCTCTCATTTCCGTCATTTGAATGATGGATGGATAGAGAGATAAAATAAAGAGAATTATTTGAGCTTGTGTTCACACGTGATGGACCGTAGACCAAACTACTTGTGAGACCTGAGTGTTATAAAGTATAAGTAAGTAGGTTAGAGAGTCAAACCTCTCACGATTCTTGACACAAAAAACATATATTTGATCTGACCCTTTCTTTACACACAGGACAATCAGTTAGAGAACCTCATCACACAATACATACACACACACATATGTACACACAAGTGTACAGACACACAGACACACACATAAGGCTTACCGACAAGTGCATATTATCAGCGGGTTGCTGTGTGCACACATGATTAGGTCCACACACGACAAATATGTAGAGCCTCTAATGTAAACATACGCAGCGGCACAGACAACACGAACGTCTACACACAATGTAATTAGGAGCAACTCGAGGCCCAGCTGGGGTGGAATTATTCAGTAGGGTGAGAGATGGTGGGAGGTAAGACCCCGAGGTGTTCAAAGAGGGACGCATCATACAGGCTGGGAGGAAAGAATGCCTCATAGAGGTTGATACAGGAGAGGCAACACCTGGTGAAGGTGAGGTGGGGGAGAGGAGTACCTTGTCATCTCTATCCAGGCGCGCAGTTAACAGACAGTATGATCATCCTGTATGCAATGACGCAGCCACAGTGCAGGGTGAGCGTGGAGAAGCACTGACTATACCCTGTATGCAGGATGAGTTTGGGGAGAAATACAGGCAATGGCCCTGTATACAGGCTGAGTGAGAACAGCACCCTATCTAAAGTCACGCAGATACCAGGATGAGGGGATGATAGCTGGTAAAATTTACCCTTATGAACAACTATGTAATATATACCCTTCTCATGTCTTTCCCAGCGGCTACGACCTGGCACATTTTCAGAGACAGGGTTTTTCACTTCCTCCAAAATTAGTGAATACTTTTTTCCCCACCCTCGTGTCTCCTCTCTTTCCCTTCCACTAACCTCTGTATTTCAATTAAGGCCTGGCCTTGATTTGGACTTTTGTCTGGGGCCAGAACCTCCAACGTTAAAAAGAAAATGGGAAAAAAAAAGGAAGATAAAGTAACGAAGCTTACGTAATGAACCAATTTCGTAACAATCTATGTAATGACCATCAGCCCACTGGGGTCTAAGAAAGACCCTTTGTGACCTCTGTAATCCTTTTGCGCCACTGGTCACAGGGTGAGCCTGGGGTGCACAATAAATTGGCTGGGGATACTGGGACACATGTAAATATAATCCTATATACAGTCATGCACCCACCATACAGGCTGGGTGGGAATGACAAATCCCTATATAACGATGATTAAAATACAAGTTAGATTTCACAAAAAAAAAAAGCTAAAAAAAAATCTTAAAAATACTTATGCTCGGGAATACTTTTAGGCTCGTGTCCACTTCATGACATCACTTTGTGTGTTCAGAGTGATACGTCATTGTCAAAACGGTGGTTAGGTGGCATTTCTCGATTGTCATATGGTCGTAAAAACCTGGAGGCGAAATCAATGCACCTTTTCGATATGTATTGAGGTGTAATGTCAACTCTACGTAGAGACTTAGACGTGTTTGACAAACACGATCGCAGCGTCTTCAGTCCATAGGATGATTTCTATACTTGTTCTTATCATCACTGTTACTGGAGGAAAGTTCAGCGTACCTGATTTAACTAGAAACTTAGTTCCTTTGTTTCAGTTGAGTTCACGACTGTGCGTACAGAACTCTAAAGAGTTACGTAAAGTAGCGTGCTCCCACATCCTAATTCGTCGTGGTTGAGTTATATACTGGAACTGTGTTTACAGTATATAAGAACTATTGTGCCATTTAATGAATATCTAACGAATATGGCACGTTGGGGCGAGCCATGTCTGTCCTTGATCACGACACCACAGCCCATGAATATGACAGCAGGAACCTTAGGTGTGTGACGGTCTCGCCCTTGATCTCCTTCTTATGGGTAAGGTCAAGGGCCACACCTTCATGATAAAGGTTATGTGTTTAATGGGATAAGGAAATCTAATTAGATTAGACAATATTGGTCTCTCTTCCCGTGGATGGGAGAACAGATTGTTATTCCTACGTTTAGTCTTTCATTGTTATCATTTTCCTTATTATTATTTTCTATTCCTTCCAATTACAATTGGAAGATAAACACAGAGGATCATCTGTGCCTTATCCCTTAAGGGCTCAGGTCAGAAAAGACCAACGGTGTCGCATCTGTGGAGGATGAAGTATACTGAGGTTTATCGAGGGTGTAGTGAAGATGCGTTTCCCCTCTGTAGTGAAGATGCGTTTTCCCTCTGTAGTGATGATGATGATAAGTGAGTGAGTGATAGGGCGAAGGGCGACGTCCTGCAATCTCTCCCACACATGCTGGCGCTTCCAAAGTCTGTGACTATCACAAACCATCACGACTTCAAAACCTGATCGATTTCTGAAGAGCGACATTACAACATCGGCGGTTTACTTGGTTGGTCGGCGGAGGAAATGTCACAGCGTCGCCCCGGGACCACGTCCAGCGATAAATGACCCTCTAGTAACGACACGTCTGACCCAGTCAGCTTCAAGAAGAACTGAAGGGAAAAGGAACAGCAGATGAGGAAGATGAGAGGCAGGAAGCCTCAAGACATGAGAAAAAAGGATATCAAAGGAATCTAAACGATTGAAAAGGAATAGAGCAAGAGGTGAGGAAATTGAGGTTGAGGGACCTGGAAATGTTTTTTTTTTTTTTTACGAGGGTATGAAAGAAGGGTTCAAGAGGCTAAGGAAGATGAGTTCAAGAGTCTGAGAGTTCAAAAGGCTATGGAAGAAGTCAAAAGGCTAGGAAAATTGATTTCAAAAGGCGATAAAAGAAATAAAAAGGGCTAGGAAAAGAGAATACAAAGAGGTCTAAATTCTAATAAAAAAGTGAGTTCAAAATGCTATGAAAGAAGGACAAAGGCAGGAAAAAGAGTTCAAGTGGCTAGGATGGAAGAGGGGCTCAAGAGACGAGGAAAAGAAGCATTCAAGAGTCAAGCAAGGGGAAAGGAATCGAGAGAGGCCAGAAACAAGAGGAGGAGCAATGGTGATTATGGAAATTTTGCTGGAAAATTTTGTTAAATGTCCAAGTTGTCCCTTCGCATCACACCGTCAGGATGTCATATTCCTCATTATCATCATTCACACCTAACGATCAGCGATTCCGACAAGGGGGAGGAGGAGGAGGAAGGAAAACGATAGGGAGGAAAATGAGAGACAAAAGAAGAGACGAAGAGGGAAAATGATGATGAGAAGAGGAATAATGTGAAACGAAAGAAGGAAATGAATATGAGTGGATAGGAAGTAAGAAGAAGAAAAATGAAGCCAATGAAGTATAAGATAAAGAAGAGAGGGTGTAAAAGATAAGAGAGATAAGTATTAGAGATAACAGATAGCAATGAGGGGAAACGAGAGAAAGGACACGAAGAGGTTTAGAGAAAAAAAAAATAAACGGAAAGGGAAAACCCATCTGTTATTGACGATATATTCTCTAAACGTGTGAGACTAAGATTTTCCCCTCTCTCTTCTCTCTCTCTCTCTCTCTCTCTCTCTCTCTCTCTCTCTCTCTCTCTCTCTCTCTCTCTCCTCTCTCTCTCTCTCTCTCTCTCTCTCTCTCTCTCTCTCTCACACACACACACCTTAACGTCAAACCTCCTACTTCCCGTGAGGGTTTCAAAGCAACACACATGTGAGACAACAGAAGGAGAAAAAAAAATCATTTGTCAAAAAGATATGCCAAAGTTTCGTATCGTGATTAGATAATGATCCTGCCAGTGTATGTCATCCTATACAATGCATAATGAACCAGATTACGTCATAAGTACCCTCGTGAATAATGACGTAAGCTCTACATATACAAGGATGAGGGATACGTCATCAGCTATTCATCATTCGAGCGGCTCGTAATACAAGGGGCCTCTGTATAACATACTTACTCGCCATTTTCCGCATGGGCGAGGTAGCGTCAAGAACAGAGGACAGAGCTTAGAGGGAAAATCCTCACTTGGCTCCTTGCTTTGTTCCACCGGATCCAGTGCCTCTTAGTCACCTTTTCGAAACACAGGGAATGCGGTGAGAAGGATTCATTCTCCCCTGACCCAAGAGATAAGATATATATATATATTTCTTTCTTTCAAACTACTCGCCATTTCCCCCGTTAGCGAGGTAGCGTTAAGAACAGAGGACTGGGCCTCTGAGGGAATATTCTCACCTGGCCCCCTTCTATGTTCCTTCTTTTGGAAAATTAAAAAAAAACGAGAGGGGAGGATTTCCAGCCCCCAGCTTCCTCCCCTTTTAGTCGCCTTCTACGACACGTAGGGAATACGTGGGAAGTATTCTTTCTCCCCTATCCTCAGGGATAACACACATATATATATATATATATATATATATATATATATATATATATATATATATATATATATATATATATATATATATATATAATCTTTTACATCAGGGAATTTTTCCTTTTTTTTCAATACGCCATCAAAATTCAGGTACTTGATAAAATACAATTATGCCTGTATTAGTAATATGAATCGTACGTATCAAATTATATATAATTTGATAACTAATTCCTGAATTTTCTACTACATTCCACTGCTGTATCGCATTACTGTATCGACAGATTATGTAGTATATCTTGACCGGGCAAAAAAAAAGAGAGAGAGGCCATTTTACAGGCAAAAAAAGAGAGAGAGAGAGAGAGAGAGAGAGAGAGAGAGAGAGAGAGAGAGAGAGAGAGAGAGAGAGAGAGAGAGAGAGAGAGAGAGAGGCCATTTTACGGGCAAAAAAAGAGAGAGAGAGGCCATTTGACAGGCAAAAAAAAAGAGAGAGGCCATTTTACAGGCAAAAAAAAGAGAGAGGCCATTTTACAGGCAAAAGAGAGAGAGAGAGAGAGAGAGAGAGAGAGAGAGAGAGAGAGAGAGAGAGAGAGAGAGAGAGAGAGAGAGAGAGAGAGAGAGAGAGAGAGAGAGAGAGAGAGAGAGAGGCCATTTTACAACAACAGAACAAAAGTGTTGGGAATGATACTGTGTTCTAATTGGGATCACACCATCTTTTGTCCTCTGGACCCAAATGGCCTTCATTATAGATCATCGAAAGAGGTACTTTAAATTCGGCGAGGCACGGGGCGTCTAACAAAAAAAAAAAAAAAATAATTCAGGCATAATAATCGTTATAATCCCCTCCTCCTCCAGGCTATATAATCAGGTACACGCATAGTTGTGAGGATGCTCACTATTCTCCTCATCAGCTGTGTGTTGGAGAGAGAGGGAGGGACGTAGGTCTCGCTCGTACCCCAGTGTTGGTGAAGCACCAGGAATATTGCGACACGAAAACGCTCCACGGCACGACCCACCCCACGAAAAGAATTTTAGAGTCCCCCCTCAGCACAGCAGCAGGCACAGCACAGCACAGTACAACAGCACCAGAAGGAAAAGCACAACAGCACAGCAGCAACAGCACAGCACAACACAACAGCAGGAGGAGCAGCACAGCACAGCACAACAGCACAGCAGCAACAGCACAGCACAGCACTACAGCACCAGGAGGAACAGCACAGCACAGCACAGCACAACAGCAGGAGGAAGAACAGCACAGCACAGCACAACAGCACCAGAAGGAGGAACAGCACAGCATAGCACAGCACAGCGCCACAGCAGCACAGCAGGAGGAGGAACAGAGACATCGAAATGACGACCATCAGGTCATGAGGGGGCGCGCGTGTGTCTATCCCGACCAGGACCACAGCTGCATTTGCTGAGGGAACCCCGAGAGAAATTCCTGCCTGCATGTTGCAACCATGAAACGATGAAGGCGATGTAGACGGAGGTTGCAACCACGGAACGATGCAGGCGAAGTATAACGGAGGTTGCAACCATGAAACGATGAAGGCGAAGTAGACGGAGGTTGCAACCACGAAATGATGCAGGCGAAGTATAACGGAGGTTGCAACCATGAAACGATGCAGGCGAAGTATAACGGAGGTTGCAACCATGAAACGATGAAGGCGAAGTAGACGGAGGTTGCAACCACGAAATGATGCAGGCGAAGTAGACGGAGGTTGCAACCACGAAACGATGCAGGCGAAGTGTACAGAGGTTGCAACCACGAAACGATGCAGGCGAAGTATAACGGAGGTTGCAACCATGAAACGATGAAGGCGAAGTAGACGGAGGTTGCAACCACGAAATGATGCAGGCGAAGTAGACGGAGGTTGCAACCACGAAACGATGCAGGCGAAGTGTACAGAGGTTGCAACCACGAAACGATGCAGGCGAAGTATAACGGAGGTTGCAACCATGAAACGATGAAGGCGAAGTAGACGGAGGTTGCAACCACGAAATGATGCAGGCGAAGTAGACGGAGGTTGCAACCACGAAACGATGCAGGCGAAGTGTACAGAGGTTGCAACCACGAAACGATGCAGGCGAAGTATAACGGAGGTTGCAACCACGAAACGATGCAGGCGAAGTGTACGGAGGTTGCAACCACGAAACGATGCAGGCGAAGTAGACGGAGGTTGCAACCACGAAACGATGCAGGCGAAGAATACGGAGGTTGCAACCACGAAACGACGCAGGCGAAGTATAACGGAAGTTGCAACCACGAAACGACGCAGGCGAAGTAGACGGAGGTTGCAACCACGAAACGATGCAGGCGAAGTATAACGGAGGTTGCAACCACGAAACGACGCAGGCGAAGTAGACGGAGGTTGCAACCACGAAACGATGCATGCGAAGTAGACGGAGGATGCAACCACGAAACGATGCAACCACGTAACGGAGGTTGCAACCTTTTTCTGAGGTACTGTAGTGGCTGAAAAAGAATAAACCTGGATACTGCAACTGCTTTATGGAAAAGACATACACGTCTATGGCATAACGTAGCAACATCCAGTGAAGGAGATGAAGGAATTGGGTATGGCAATGGTCGACCATTCATTTCATCCTTGCTTAGATGTGAATTTGATGTTAGATTTTGAATCTAAGGGCTTGTATGGCGTTGCCAACACGAACCTTAGAGGCAAAAAAAATCTTAGAACATCCATCTATCTATCCATCTATCAATCTATCTATCTATCAAGCCCCCACAAGAACATTCTTATTGATGAACTTCTCACTCCCAAAGGGGTCCATCATTTCCCTCCTACTGGAAGTAGCGTAGCCCCAGAACTACAGGATACTATCACACACACACACACACACACACACACACACAGTCATATAAACTCACATAAGCACACAGACAGGGGAGAGGGGATTTCACAGGCTCCACTAGATATGTGTGTGTGTATATGTGTGTGCGTGTGTGTGTGTGTGTGTGTGTGTGTGTGTGTGTGTGTGTGTGTGTGTGTGTCTTAGAATCACAATACTGGGGAAAAGACTTTGAACCGACGCTTTTCAACGACCACCATTTATACTGGTCGACATTAGCAGGACGATCCTGAAATTCATACCTCGAGAGAGAGAGAGAGAGAGAGAGAGAGAGAGAGAGAGAGAGAGAGAGAGAGAGAGATGTGTAAGACCAGTCAACAGGAGCAGCAAGGAGCCAGACGGGCGGCTATCACCTTATCTCTTATCTCCCTTATCATTCAATTTGGACGCCGTCTGCGCTGGGCCTGCCCAACCACAACACGTCTCATTACGATCCATCAGACCCAGTTTATCTAATTAGTCAATCCTCCTCCTGTCTGAGCTGCTGTTCCTCGGTCCTTCTGAACCCACCCAAACACCCTCTCGACTCCGCCAACGCACTCGGGAAATATCAGTGTAGTTGTGTGTGTGTGTGTGTGTGTGTGTGTGTGTGTGTGTGTGTGTGTGTGTGTGGCTACGGTAGCGCTTTGTTTGTGTGGCTGTGTGTGTGTGTGTGTGTGTGTGTGTGTGTGTGTGTGTGTGCGTGGCTACGGCAGCGCTTTGTTTGTGTGGCTCTGTGTGTATGTGTGTGTGTGTGTGTGTGTGTGTGTGTGTGTGTGTATTCACGGGTGCGTCTTTTGTTTGTTCTGTGTGGTTGTGTCTCCACGGTAGCCCTTTTGTGTGTCTGTGTGGCTAGCTATGTGTATGTGTGTATGTGTGTGCGGCAGCGCTCTTGTGTGTATTTGTTTAGCTCAGGCCGTTTGTGTGTATTTGTAACATAAATTTGACCGCGAGGTCATTGTACCGCAACTCAGAAGCAAAGAATTCTACACTGGGGCGTTTTCTATAATATCACCAAGTCTTTGAAAAACCATAATTCTGGTATTTTCTTCCAGCAGCACAATACCCTCCTCGACTGCCAGCTTCGTCGAATATAGATGTAGTTCCAATAAAAATATAATTTTTTTTTTCCTATTCAGTAATTCCGATCGGGCTTTTAATTAGATTTAGGATACAGCATCCAATTAATCTACCTCAGCTGTTTTATTTCTGTTCCATCATAAAGGGTATATAATGCGCTAATCCAAGTTTCCATCGATGATATAAATATATATATATACACATTTCGAATGAACGCAAAGGCCGAGTTTGTGTATCTCTTTCCTGGAAAGCTTGAAGCGCGAAGCCAGACTCTGAGGGAAGGAAAGGGAACAACAGATCCAGTAAGAGGGGACGAGCTAAACTGGGAAATAACCATGTCTTGTACGATGCTCCTGATGCGTAGAGGAGGAGGAGGACGAGGACGAGGACGAGGACGAGGAGGAGGAGGAAGAGGAGGAGGAAGGAATCAGGCCGAGCCCTCTGGCTAGAGCATGATGATCTCTGGTGGAGCATAGCCTAGTCAGCTGGAACCTCTTGGAGGTGGTCTTCTGGTTCTGTCGTTCGCTGAAATCTCTTGGAGGTATTTTTCTTTTGGTCTCCTGTCTTTCGCTGGAACCCGATTCAGGCGGTCTTCTGGTCTCCGGTCTTTCTGTGGAATCTCTTGGAGATGGTCTCTTGGTCTTCTATCCTTCGCTGGAACCTCTTGAAGATGTTCTTCTCGTCTCCTATCTTTCACTGGAACCTCTTGTCAATGGTCTTCTGGTCTCTGATCTTTCGCTGGAACCTCTTGCGGATAGTCTATTGGTCTCTTGTTATTCGTTGAAACCTCTTGGAGATGGTCCTTTGGTCTCCTGTGGTTAGATCTCTTACTATGGTCTTCAACTGGTCTATTGCCCAGGATTCTTGTGGTCTTTTGTGTTGTCCTCCTGTGGGAGGTTTCCTACTCTCTCCATCTACAATGGGATTCTGTGGTCTTCATCATCTGATCTTGTATTCTGAATTCCAGTTGGTCATGTTAGCCCTTCGACGCAGAATTCCAGAGCCCTGGAGTTGTCTTTGGCCTTGTCCAGCTGCGCGAATGGATGGATCTACTGCATAAAATCCTCGGCTGTAGGAGACTCTTATCTCGCTTACCACCGCATGAACTTTGATATCCTCGAACCCTCATCCGATGATTACAAAGTCGACAGAGCCAACCAGCGTGCCGATTACGATCCTAACACCCCAACTTCTCCCTGAAGAAAAAAAAAGAAGAAGAAAGCGTTGCAAGCGTGATTTTCCAGGGGGGTTCTTCTTGCAAATTGGCCACTCTGTCTTCATCCTGTTAGACCCAGTTACCTGTTGTTAAGCTGAGGAGTTCTTTTAGGAAAATATCAGCTCGAATTTACGATCATTTACGTCCGTGAGGCTAACGAATGTAGGACGTAAACACATGCATTCTATAAAACGTACTTGAGTCTTTCTTTTAATGCGTGAGAACAGAGAACATAGTTGAGGAAACTGACGTTGTTCATCTGCCGCACAACAGCCGTAGTATAAGATCACAAATGAATGTCATATAACATGAAAGAAATAAGGATTCAATCGAGACAACAAAGATGGAACATAACAGCCAAGAAGGAGAACTTCAGCTATGGTTAAAGGAAGAAGTTTGAGGCAAATGGTTTATCGTCCATATTAGTTCCTGGAATGATTTTATCTTGAGGTCTTTTCTCGTTGGTTCTTTGGTGGTAAGAACACTACCAAGAGCCCTCACACTCCACTGAGGGACCAGGATCAACAAAACAGTACAGGAATGACGCCAGTTCTGGTGTTGGGCGTAAAGACCCTACAGTGTACAGAGAATGTGTGTGTGTGTGTGTGTGTGTGTGTGTGTGCAAGCATAGGTAAGAAAACAGACAGACAGACACACAGCCAAATGACTACTTACATCTAGTCAACCATTATTCATTTATCTATCGGTTTATCTTACACACACTCACAAACACACACACACATACACACACACACACACACACACACACACACACACACCTTCCATGTAAAAGCAGGCAAGAAATAGATAACAGCTACATTAATGTCGATTATTTCAGCTTTCAGTCCCTTTAGCTTTAGGTACACCCAAACACCACACATGCTAAACAGATCTGACGTTTACATATACCCAAAAGATATGACGTGAATATTTCTTTCGTTCGCATGAATCAACACTGTGTCTTTTCCCAGGAAGGAGAAGAATTGTACTGTAATTGAACGCTAGATTAACTTAATTACACCTAACGAGCTGGGGAATCACCGAGCTTTCTTTTCTTACGAAGGGCAGATTACGACGAGTGATCGTTTGCGTTCTGTGTGTACATAATAAAGACGAATCAGCTGGTCGTGTGACAGATCAGCTGATCGTATGACTCACTGAGGGAAGGAGGAACACAACATCAGTCGTCCAGGTCGAGGGAGTGGCAACAGGGTAATGCTTCCCGTAACTTTAGAACGAGGAACGTTTGGATGGAAGCACGAAAATCAGAGGCAAAACAAGTGCAAATGGAACTTTACGATCTTGCTCGACCTGATTTTCGTGAACTGGTGTGACGGAAGTTGTGAAGAACTGGAGAGTGATTGCTCCTCCTTGGTCACTAGTTGACCTTTCACGCCATCTGCTCGTTAGCTTCGTTTACTTTGACGAGAACTCGTTGCCCAAAGGGTATATGTAGCTGTTAGTATTTTACTTTGCCTCCTTTATGTCTCAAATGTTGTAGTTTCTTATCCTTAAGGATGAGGGAGAAGAATGACTATCCATGCATCTCTTATGTGTCGCCAGAGGCGACAGAAGTGGATGAAAAATGGGACTTGAAACTTTCCCCTCCTGTATTATTACTTTCCAAAGGCAGGAACAGAGGAGGGAGCAAAGAGACGATTTGTCCTTCTTGAAGGCTCAGTCATCTGTGCCTGATGTTGCCTCGGTAAAAGTAGAAACAGCAAACTATTATAGAAAATGCTTTTAGTTACTGCTCTTCTGCCAGTCGTTTTCTTCTTAAAACTATATTCCATCTTTGCAGAGACTTTACGTAAACCCATCTCACGCCTTGGCGTCAGGCCTGAGCCTGACGCATCTGCCAGGGTTATCATACGTGCGTACATATCCTGCGTGCGTATAATTGTAGAATGAGAAACAGACTGCCAGGATTATCATACGTGCGTATAACTGTAGAATGAGAAACAACCTGCCAGGGTTATCATACGTGCGTATATATATCATACGTGCGTATAAGTGTGGAATGAGAAACAGACTGCCAGGATTATCATACGTGTGTATAACTGTAGAATGACAAACAACGTGCCAGGATTATCATGCGTGCGTATAACTGTAGAATGAGAAAGAGACTGCCAGGATTATCATACGTGCGTATAACTGTAGAAAGAGACTGCCAGGATTATCATACGTGCGTATAACTGTAGAAAGAGACTGCCAGGATAATCATACGTGCGTATAACTGTAGAATGATAAAAACAACCTTGCCAGAGGAATATGTTGAGTGACTGAAGTAATGAACAACTTGTTATCTCGTATGATAAAGAAAGTCTGGAACCGAGGGATCCTGTAAGACACGTCTACCATCAATGACCAGCAAGGTATTTTAAGCCACCTGGAACGCACTGGAATACCGACCTTCGCCTACGAAATCCCGCGCTCGGTAGAGAGCTGTGGTGCTTCCGGGTTTGGGTTATGTCAAAATGTTTTCTCGTCAACGAGGATGAAAAAAATATATGCAGAGAAACACATTAGTAAGGGGATTTAATCTCTTTTATCCATTATCATGAAACACTTTTGTTCAATTCGAACAAAAAAAAGAACGAAAAAGAAAAAAAGAAGCGTCGATCAAATGAGTATCTTTCCTTAAAAAAGATGTTAAATGATTATTCAAATCTTTACACCACTAAAATCAGACTGAAAATTCAGGAAGTTGATATACACACTTTTGAAACTGTGCGTAAACCTCAACGTAAAAAAAAAAATAACCTTAGAAGAGAATTCTAGAATTTTGTCGACGATATTGTGGAAGATACCTTATCTCTAATGTAGAATTTTGTCGACGATATTGTGGAAGATACCTTATCTCTAATGTAGAATTTTGTCGACGATATTGTGGCAGTCTGAAGATACCTCATCTCTAATGTGCTGCCTTCGCGATGTCTTCTCTAGTACAGACTTCCGTCACCGAAGAAAATCTCTTTTCTAATCATCTAACCAACATCGAAGACGAACTGGATCCATATCACTTCGATCTCCTCCACAGAATATGTATATATTGACCTCAAGTTACTTTAACAATCTAAATGAAACGCTTCACTAAAGGAAGATCGAAAGCCTTTAGAAATATGAAGACCACATCGGGAACCCACACATCACACGACAAATCAACACACGTAGATGAATCACAAGTGACATTTCAATACACACAATGGAATCATCAAAGTTCAATTGAAATACTTGGCATTTGGCCACCACACTCGACTCGCTCCAAAACGAAGGCCGGTGGTTATTACGAAAAAAAAACAGTAATTTCACTGTAAATGGACAGTCATAAGTGACCCTTGCCTATAACAGTAGACTGTGATGGGACTGAGGTAACGAACGGACGGCATTATGGAAGAAGATACGTTCGTCAACAAGGCTATACCAGCGGTAGGAGTATGAGGCGCTGGGCTCTTAACGCTAGTGCGTTTCCGGAGCAGTAGAATAATTCATGAAATGAAATTATCGTATAATCAAGCCAGAGAGAGAGAGAGAGAGAGAGAGAGAGAGAGAGAGAGAGAGAGAGAGAGAGAGAGAGAGAGAGAGAGAGAGAGAGAGAGAGACAGTGAACTTCTCATATACCCTTGGGGTACCATGGGCATCAGAGGGTGCCCCCTTGTTTACCATACCGGGAACCACTAATGCTGAGCGTTTCACCCCCTCACTAAACACCCAGGGGAGCCGTGAGGGCCTGGCTGAACAGAGGGGAGGAGGAGAGAAAAGAGGCGGGAGGAGGGAGGGAGGGAAGGAGGTCTGGCGAAGGGAGAGGAGGCTGGTATGAGGCAGATCCTCCCAGCCATCGAGGGATGAAAGGAGGACGTTGATGATGTGATCCTCTATGGCTCCCTAGGGAGAGGTAAGGGCGGCTGGGACACACACACACACACACGCACACACACACACACACACACACACACACACACACACACACACACATTTTCACCGCTTCTGTATCATATTTCCCAAATTTCACCCAAAGTTGACCTCTGCCATAACACGTCCTCAGTACCACCTCCACACTTACCTACCATTTCTACAGCGCTTTTGAGACACTACCCCCACTTACGAACACGACGACATTCCTCCATCCCTACCCACAAACTAAACATTGCTTCAACGCTTTGGTCCGGACGCAATGGTTCGACACCCGGAGAATATTACATGAAATGCCCATTAACACCTTTCTAATCCTTCGGTCATTATCAGCGAATTATCTAGCCATTAACACCTCTCTAATCATTTAGCCAGTAACACCTTTCTAATCATCAAGCCATTAACACGTATACAATCCTTTATCTCACTGAGATCTTTCTAATCCGTTGGCCATTAACATCTTTCGAATCCTCTTGCCATTAACACCTTTCTAATCCCTTTAGTCTTTCTACAGATATTTTCCCAAATTTTTCTCCCCTTCCCCTCCAAAAAAAATCTAATATGATTTTGATTTTCTACCCCCACATCCCTTTTTCTGACCTTAAAAAATACTTTTTAATCGACCTTACTTAAATTCCTACCTGGGCAATGCAATCCCATCACATCCTACCATCTTCTCTATATGTGTAAGAAAATTTTAGATATTAAGACGATCAGAAATCCTCTAAGGAGTTTCATGACACAGCTACAGTAAACAGCCTCTTTAGCTGCCGCTATACACCACAGCTACCCCGAGCAACACAGCTCAATTGCCTGACGTGTGTGTGTGTGTGTGTGTGTGTGTGTGTGTGTGTGTGTGTGTGTATGTGTGTGTGTGTGTAAGGCAAAGCTCAAAGCTAAACCTGGTTCGAATCGACAGCTGACGAAATGAAATACATTATAGGTTATCTGGTAGATATTACGCTGTTTTTTTTTTTTTAATTCATCGTGAGAGAGAGCGAGGTCATGAAGTAATTGCCGTACTCAGAGCTGGGTGCGAGAGAGAGAGAGAGAGAGAGAGAGAGAGAGAGAGAGAGAGAGAGAGAGAGAGAGAGAGAGAGAGAGAGAGAGAGAGAGAGAGAGAGAGAGAGATTAATTCTCTCATGTACGGCTGATTACCACCGGATAATCAGTAAATACAAGATCAAATGATTCGTAAAAAAATTACGGCTGTAAAACCAAAAAAAAAACACAAAAAGGTTGAAACCCTTCTATCTAAGTCCAATTCACCAGGCAACACGATCGAGAGTGGAGGTTGGGATCGAATCCTGTTGCCATAGGATGTATAGATACATATCCCATTCACTTATCCACCTCCCCGCTCGTCTTTTCTTCCTCCTTCGGGGTTTATATACACAGTGAGAGCGTGCCAGGTCTGGGTATTGCTCTTAACACTTGAACAACTCGTTATAGACCTCTCGATTGTTATACTACGGTAGTTAGGCTTCGACGCAGACGAAATGAACGACCTCGGCCGTTGGTAATGGCCAAAAATAAACACCTAACTATGCTCCTCCTTAATCATATCCAACACTTGTTGTGGGCCAATTAATATCCCAAAAACCGAAAAATCATATCTAAAAAGGGGAATTGATATGTAATTTAGTTTGATTTGATTAAAATCATTAATAATCTAGTCATTCCTTTGAATATAGTGGAAAAGAATGAGCTCCCAATACCCAGAATTTATATGGGCAAAGGAGTAACAACGCGTAATTTGATTCGACTGAAATCATCATCAAATAACAGGATCTGATTTCCTTTGCAACTAATACCATTCCCTGGGTTCCCACGTCACAGAATTGAAAAAAAAGAGAGAAAACGGTTGAGGTAAACAAGGCGCGGGCTTATAAGCTTATTAGTAATGGACTTATTGAGACACGAGCTGATGTGCTCTGTCTGAAATGATATCCTATACCGACCGTCAGTAAATACAACGGGTCCAGTCTGAATCCTCTGTCCATCATGGTGCAATGTCTACAAATCTGAGGGGAAAAGTATATATCACACACACACACACACACACACACACACAAACAAACAAACACACACACACACAGAGGGCGTCTAACGATCCTGTTTGGATCTATTGGACGAAAGAAATCCTATGACTGTCTAAGCAAGGAGGTTGTGATTGACCGTATGTATATATATCTCTTTTTCCCTCAACCAGCTCTCTCTGGTTGAGGTAGCTGAAGATGGTGTGCTAAGACGGTTTTGGACGCATGGAAAGTATGAGTAAGGAGAGGTTGACAAAGAGGATTTTGTGGCATATGTGGAGGGGACAAAGAGAAAGGGGCGACCGAATTGGAAGTGGAAAGAGGTTGTGAATAAGATTTTCAGTGCCCGGGGCCTGAACATGCAGGAGGGCGTAAGGCATGCGCGGGATTGCGTGAAGTGGAGCGATGTGGTACACAGGGGACGACGTGTTGCAAATGGACTGAACCAGGACATATGATGCAGCCGGGAAAAACACAGACAAGGTCTGTGCGTTCTGGTAGTGGATAGCGAGCTGTAGTTTTGGTGCAATACAATTGATAGCTAGAGAATGGACGTGAACAGATGTGGCATTTTCCTCTATTAACGATGCTACCCCGGTAACGCGGGAAACGGCGAACAAGTACAGGAAAAGCCCATCACCTCTTTGTTGCGTCATAGGTCACTGATCGTCAGACTTATAAATTAATAAATTGCCTGTCGGATAATCAGTCTATACGTCACAAAAATTGTTAACTGGCACATATGCAAAGGAATAATTGATATATCCAACAAAAGATGCACATGTTAAGGATGATATTACAATCTCCTCACCACAGTAATCAGCTCGTACCACTGTCATATTACAGAATGAAGATAAGTTTTTTCTAAGATTGCGACAGTCGCCTCTTAGATAAGCCAGAGCAGACCTTTTTGTGGTGAGACTCTGTCGAGGTGCTTGTCACTGTGGAGCCTTACAGATGAAGCCACACTACCGTGCATCAGATACTGGCCAGGAACCGCCCGAAGTCGAGGTACGTGGGGATGTACACATGGACACGGACATGGACGCCTGGGGGAAGAATGACCATTTTCTTTCCTACTTTCGTAAAAGGCGAACTCGACCCTAAGATCAGAATGACCCAGGGCCACAAATGAAACGATCTTACCCCAGGCCATAGCCTTTCATGAAAACATCACCCAGTACACCTAATCTGACTTACAGAAGCAGCGGGAAGCAGAAGACTTTACTGGCTGGCCATAAACATTTCCCCCGCTCCCCACTCCCTCCGGAAGTGTGAGGGGAGGAGACGAGACAGTATCACGAAACGGGGCAGATATTTTCGTGCCTTCGTAACTCCCATTCTGCATTACTGGGCGCCTTCTTTTTCACTCCGGGAGGCGAGGTGTTGGGAAGGAGGGAGACGAAGACGTTGAGAAGCGTGTCTTGTATATTCACTCATGATCTAGACCGTCGGTGCTATTAGAGTGTAAATCATACGGGAACGGACTTACGCTTCTAGACAAAGGACTGAATGTCTGGGGTGATTGTAGCCTTTCAACTAATCATTCTTTGTAGTCTAACGTCGTTTAAGTGGATCTGTGTAACGCAGGTCAGAAGTATTTACAACGAAATGCGAACATCACAATGCCAAGGGATCCTTATAACAACCCAACGTTCGTCCTATAAGGCAAGCACTATATCTACATACATAAAACTTAATAGTTACGTCTTAAAGTTCTTAAAACCACATAGTATAACGAAGGAAAGCTTAGGACTCATACCTTTCAAGAATACAACATACACAGTAGCTTTAAACATCTTTTCCAGCAAGAGATTTTCTTCTTGGCTACGTAAAGATGCAGTGTCCCCTCCCTTTTTTTATAACCCTTTCAGACTAAATAGCCTCTGTGGGAGCAGAAAAACACCAATTTAACAATGCAATTATACTTGGGAGACGTTTCGAATCGTCATATAAGGTAAAGTATTCTCGTCCCCCATCCCCTAACCCCAATTCGTTTCGCTGGTTTTCTCAGTTCATATCAAAAATTCATACGTGTGTGTGATGTAGGCGGTACGTTAAGCGGAAATTATGCTCGTCTTTGTCCTGCATATTTCTACCTCCCCGTGCCATGCACGTCATGGTTACTGTATGCATGCAATTTATACTTTTGCCTTTGGGGGATTGAATGTCGTGAGGGTAGGCCAAGGGAGCTCGCCGTGGCACACAGCAGGTGGTTCGCTCCAGTATGAAGACATGGTGCTGGGGTTCGACCCCTTCCCTTCGGGCGTATCGTTCTTATCTCTCCCGGTTTGGAGCGACCTCGCTCCGTTCCTCCCCCCAACAGTTGTGGTTGTCGGGACTCGCTTACGTCTTCAGGATACGTCGTGACTCGTGGGTTGTACGACGGACGTAAGGAGAGAATGTTTCGCCATCGTATCGAACGTAGCTGAAGGATACGTGGCGACTTGTAGTTGAAGACGGACGTAAGGAGAGGATATTTACCGATCGTATCCAACGTTGCTGAAGGATACGTGGCTTGTAGTTGAAGACGGACGTAAGGTGAGACTATTTACCGATTGTATCCAACGTTGCTGAAGGATACGTGACTCGTAGTTGAAGACGGACGTAAGGTGAGACTATTTACCTATCTTATTGAACGCCTCTGATCCGATCTCTCTTCTCGCTTCTGAATACCAGCGTCTGTCTCTTTGAATATTCCTGTGAGAGGTCTCACCACACTAGTCTTCATATCTACGGACGGAGATGATGATGCCCTTCTGGTATTGATGATAATGATGACCCTGGTCTGTCCTTGATGATGATGATGACCCAGGCTGTCCTTGGTAGTGAAGATAGCCAGTATTCGAGGAGTCAGTGAAGTAGCACTCCCTCTTTTCACACGACTAATCCGCGTATAGACAGATGTGTGACCTCGGATGTGCCAGTTAGTGCGGGCATGCCGATGACGAGGTCAAGGGCGTTTGGTGGGGGACGGGGTCATTACATGAGATTACACCCGGTCAGTTGCAGGTCCTCCCGCAGCCAGCCAGCACCACTCTCATCAGCCCAGCTCTGCAAGGATTTGAGGATTACGACCCTGGTGCTGCAACGAGTCTCTCTCTCTCTCTCTCTCTCTCTCTCTCTCTCTCTCTCTCTCTCTCTCTCTCTCTCTCTCTCTCTCTGGGGGATATCCCTCCTGAGCAGAAGCGATGGAATGATATAAGAATATCACCTTTTTCTCCCCTTCCGAGCTCGTCCGTCCGAGATGGGGGCATTGCCCTCTGTGTGTGTGTGTGTGTGTGTGTGTGTGTGTGTGTGTGTGTCCCTCCCTCTCTCTCCTACCCGAGCCGTTTGTCGCATACGTGTGGCGCCCTTGATGATCATCACTAGGGGCTTCGTCTGTCGTTGCTTACACCCGCCACCGCCAACGGCGACACGGCGGCGACAGCCCACGTCAGGAGGATTGGCACGGCAATATCCTCTCTTCCCTCATCACCTACACATGTGTGACTTAGGTCACCTCCCTCTGCACCTGACTTACGTGACTCAAGTCTCTTGTGCAGGT
>NC_092251.1:9290000-9335000 GCF_036320965.1 Panulirus ornatus
GTATGAAAGAAAGAATATATATATATATATATATATATATATATATATATATATATATATATATATATATATATATATATATATATATATATATATATATATATATATATATAAACGTACATATATAGACACCTAGTATAATTTCCTGCAGCGTTCGCGTATCTCACCATTTCAAAAACATTCTGATGTTAGGCATTAGGCAAGTGCTTCATGCCGTACTCTATCACCAACACTCGGTACAAAAATTTTTTTCCCCTCCCCCTGCATGACACAGACCAGCCTTTCGTGCATGGCCATTCGAATGAAAATGTGAGAGTGTGTGTGTGTGTGTGTGTGTGTGTGTGTGTGTGTTGAATGATTTCCATGTTGACCCAATGCCACACGAGAGAATACTTTACAGTACTGTGGGAAAGAAGTGGGCTAACACTGAAGATAAATGTATTGGTTATAAGGACAGAAATGGGTAGATATTGTGACATTTGGAGTTTGTGAGGTGAAGTTCTTCAAATGAAGAACACACTAGTGGCTTCTGAGGATGTATGGAGGGTACGAAATACATATTATAGAGTCTTACCGATCATAAAAATAGGATTATATGAAGGTTTAAGGAACTTATCTTAAGGAATGCATCGGCTATAAGAAATATATTTGGCTATGAATTGGCTGTAAGAATTAATTTGGCTATAAAGTGAAATGTCCAGCCTGTTAAAAAAAAACATAATCTAACTGGCTATATCGAGCTCTATATTGGCCCTAGAAATGAATTGCCTATAAGAACGCATCTCACTAGTTTTTGGGTCGTTTCAACGCCTGTATGGATACGACTGGTGTCTGTGGAATTCCCTCCACTCGCTAAGTTCCCTCCATGTATGATATAGGCAGGGAGGAAGGTGTGGGTGGAAATTAGAGATTATCATTGCCATTAAAACTCATATTAATCTTCATAGGACAGTGATCTTCTCTGTTTTAATGAAAAAGATTTTGAGTTTTCGGGGCCTGAATATGCAAGAAGGTGAAAGGCGTGCACGGGATAGAGTGAATCGGAACGATTTCGTATACAGGGGTCGACGTGCTGTCAATGGACTGAACCAGAGCATGTGAAGCGGCCGGGATAAGCCATGGAAAGGTCTGTGGGGCTTGGTTGTGCATAGGGAGCTGTGGTTTCGGTACATTGCACATGACAGCTAGAGAATGGATATGAGCGACTGATGCCTTTCTTCGTCTGTTCTTGGCGCTCTCTCGCTCACGCGGGAAAATGACGATGAATTATGAAAACCAAACAAAAACGAATCATACAAATGTACTATGATAATCATACTAATGTCTGTCAGTCCAAAGTGTACTGATTATCTGTTATCTCTGATAATTCTTGACTTGATATACTTGATAACACATGATTATCATAATGAAACGTAGTTTTTACCTTAAACCCTTTATTCTTGAATAACTTTTGATCTACTTATCATCTGATATCTACTTTTGACCCTGCAAAGAATCTACTAATTATCGAATAACCAAAGGCATGAATTGCCTGCCTCCTAGTTACGTAATAATTGCATCAAAAGGGGTTACCTTAATCAGGTAATGAGTGCGTCAAATATTCTAAAAGCGCTCTTATCTGTTTGCCTAAGTGCGAATACGAACCACACTGCCTGATATTAGCTGTAGCATACGTTGGTTATAAGATGGTTATAGCGTGGTTATACCAGTATGTAAATGGGTGTAGCTCGCTAAAGTCCCTGGTCTAGAATACTCCAGCGTAATTTCGCACTCTTTACAAAATGCAATCCGTACTTCCGCTACAAGATGCAATCCGTACTTTCGCTACAAAATGCAATCCGTACTTCCGCTACAAAATGCAATCCGTACTTCCGCTACAAAATGCAATCCGTACTTTCGCTACATAATGCAATCCGTACTTTCGCTACATAATGCAATCCGTGTAGATAATGTGCGGATTTAAGAGCGCAGAAAATTAGCGGTTAAATCTCTGTAAATCCCTGTCGTAAATCTCCCTCCCTCCCTCCCACTCTCTCTCCACCCTCACTCCTCTCGTGTTTATATTCTGGCATCATCACAGCATAATCGTCATCATGGTTTGGTACATTCTCCTAACAGAGTGTTGGACTAGGCTTACACGTGTACCTTGTCTATGTGGTTGGCTGTGTTACAAATTGCATTCACCAACACCATTGGTTATAAGCGTAAAGTGTTGGAACCCATGTAGCTTATAGTGCCGATACAGCGTGAGAGATGACGTTGATGAATGGATATACCACACTATATAGTTGGTTATCTCATCTGTGAACACGTTTTTAAAGCTGGTTGTACCCCTTTTGTAGTGGCTGTACCATTACCGCTCATGTGTTTAGACACATTTGGTTTTATCTCAAGAGGTAAGACTGCTTCTCTTAATGTTGCCATCGATAGATCTGACTCATCGGGAAAAGAAATGGAATGGCTGTTCTCTAAGGCTGGCCACATGTGATGATCGCTTATCAACATTCCTCAGTAATTCACAACTTTCTGTCCAGGTAGGTATGATATGGAATTCATACCTCACTATACACGTTCATCTAAGTATAAGAATTCGTGTATGATACTGTATTACGAAAGATACATCAACTATAGATTTCCTCTCATCTTTTTTTACTTTCCTTACAACGCACTATTGGGGTAGGTTGTCTGCGAAATACTGTTAAGCACATGACTTTCAGATGGTCAAGGTGGGAGATGGAGAATTTTTCTCAGATCATGTGACCGTCCTCTGAAACTCTATGTATCATTAACCTTAAGAATTTCAAGTCGGTCTTGTTGAATTTTGGTATGCGACAAAAACATGTTTCAGAGAATTGGAAAAAAAAATTAGAATATCAAAACAGAAATTCATGGCCTGTTATCAATTAAATATACATCAATTCATTCTAAAGTTTGTCCATTTTCTATAAATGGCTGTTAGGAGTTCTCCTGCACCACTCCCTCCAGTTAGACTCCTGTTTCTCTTTCCCGTTTCTCCTCATCCTACCTCTCCTCTGACTGCCTCACCGTCCAGCCGGATGGGAAAGGATGAGGCACATGTGTGGGGGGAAAAGGGCTGTTGATGAGAGCTGAAGGCCGTGGAAGAACGCTAGAGCCATGTATGTGAAGTACCATGGTTGTGAAGTGGGTCTGAAAGCCGGGTGTAAGAAAGGCAAAGGTTCGTGGGGTCGTTGGAGGAACACAGGAGGCAGGTGTGAGGTGGTATGAAAGCTGGAGCCAGATGTACAAAAAGGAATACTAAGTATCGGGTGTACGAGACGTGGAAACTGTGGGAAAACACCACAATCGCGTATGAAGGATGTGAGATCGGTGAGGGAACACCAGAACTAGGTGTAGAGTGAATCAAAACCCATGATGGTGAGGCAGCAGCCGATCAGATACGAGAGGAGGAGACGCCACGAAAGGATGAGTATCGAGAACCAGGTGTGAGGGAACGACAACAAATCCAGGCGTGAGCGACGAACACAGCGCCCGTGGATGAACGTCAAAGAAGAGGTGTCGCTAGACCCACGCCTCTCTCCAACCCTCCACTCCAGAGGTTATGGACGGATGAGAGAGCCAAGCACAGCAGCCGCCGCCAGCCGTGCGTGTGATGGCAGGGTAAACACGGGGATTCTGAATCGCGTTGACAAAATGTAAAGGTGCAGCCAGCCTCCCGCGAATCGTTATGTTGGGGGAAATTATTCTTACGCCGGGTGGGCGGCGCCCTTGCTTCGTTGACCTGAGGTAAGGACGTGAAGGGGAGGGAGATGAATGGATAGATAGATGGATGGAGGACGGGACGTGCTGTGGAGGAAAATAGATAGGTGGGTAGATAGAGAATAGACGTATAGAGGTGGACTGACTGAATAGTTCGAAGTGTAACGAGAGGAAGATAGACGGAATGATATACGAAATAGATATGGGCCTATTGAAATGAAATAGGGATAGATCTATCACTGCAGAGAGAGAGAGAGAGAGAGAGAGAGAGAGAGAGAGAGAGAGAGAGAGAGAGAGAGAGAGAGAGAGAGATGCACTACTCTCGAATCAAGGAAGGAAGAGATCGAAGGGACGCTAATGACGTACGCCTCACCTAATCCCTAAGTGAAGACGCTAAAAAAAACGCTAATAGACAAACGTTTGCCTTATTTTTTGTGATGCCACAATGAAACAATGGCAGAGCATCAACTGGAAATCCACTATCAAAGTAGCAGCCTCACAAGGGAGTCTTAACTAAGGAGTATGGATGACAATAATGGTATCTCTGATATGACAGTTCCCCCTCGATGACGTTTTCTGCCACTGAAATCTGTGTTCCGTGGTTCCTCGTTTTTTCTGAGATCATCTCATTACAATTAAGTTTCTTGAAAACAATCATAAGTGAAGAGCAGCTGCCTGTAATAATTAACTGGTGCAGACGAATGGAATGAAGTAGATTCCAACTGAAGTACATTGTCACAATAACATGACTTGCCTTCCAAACACAGGAGATTGACCGAAAATGGAGACTTCAAAAGATGAAAAGGAGAAGATTTTATGGGTTTGAAATTAATCGAAAGCTATGAAGCTGACGAGTCATTATGGGGGATTTACAAAGGAGGAAAAATGAAAAGTAAACAGACCTTGTGTTCCTTTACGAGTGGATAAAAACTGATATGTAGGTGACGCGTGTTTTATTCACTGACTGACCACCAGCTTTGGGGAAGTTCACCTGGAAGCAGAACAACCTGCCTATGACTTCGGTCTTCACAAATCGCTTGGCATTTCTCTCTTCAGTTTAAGTCACTTGATAAACGCGCATCCTCTCAACCCCTCAACCAAGAGGGGTGCATATCTATCTATTGGCCAGACGACAGCCCATACGTAAACTGATGTAAACTGTCAAAATCAAGCAGCATATAGGAGGGAAGCCCCAGCCGCGGGGACGGAGTACAAATAACCAAAGTTTATGGAAGTTCGGGTACACTTAGGGACCAACTTTGATGGGGCCGAGGAAGTTGGCAAAGTGAGTTATTAAAGTCTGGGCAAAGTTGTGGTGTTGACCGTCACCCTGAGGTTCGTTAACACTCCAGGTCAGCCAAGAGGCGAGGAGCAGTGTACAGCTCCCTGTAGGTATAGAGGCATTTACTTTTAGGGTGAGGCGAGGAGCAGTGTACAGCTCCCTGTAGGTATAGAGGCATTTACTTTTAGGGTGAGGCGAGGAGCAGTGTACAGCTCCCTGTAGGTATAGAGGCATTTACTTTTAGGGTGGCTTAGATTTAGGTACTTGTGTCATCGCACTCTGTCTCATTTTGGGTTACGCCCTGAGTTGAAGAAGGGAGGCTGTGTGGTTGACGAGAAGGGAGGAGAGGTCGTTATGTAAGGATCTTTCGCTCGAGAAGAGTCCATCTTGGTCTTGCTGCTGATTGTAGCGCAACCACAAGGTTATAAATGTCCCAGAAGGGGTTCCTTGGGCTACAGATAATATTTAGTTACGTATTTCAAGTTTCTTTTTTTCCTTACGTTAATCTGACTGAGTCATTTTCACTCATACTCTTATATCCATTCACAGACAGACACCTACACACCCACACACACACCCACACACACACACACAGACACTGAGGCACATTCATCACACGCAACCAAAGGGAAGAGGCAGAAAGAACGGCACTGAAGGAGGAATCTTGCCAGACATTATCTCTTTTTCCATGACCAAAACTAATTCCCACACTCTCTCCACAGGCCTGTCTAAGGGCTACCATGACAACCAGCAGGACTTCGAGTACCGGGACTACTACTATGACCAGGAGGCGGGGTCGGAACCCCCCACCTTCCTAGCGCGACCCCAGACCTTCACAGTGGAGGTGGGCCAGTCCGTCATCATCCCGTGCGACGTCGACAACCCAGGTCGGTTTTTACCTCTCTCTCTCTCTCTCTCTCTCTCTCTCTCTCTCTCTCTCTCTCTCTCTCTCTCTCTCTCTCTCTCTCAGCCGCATTGCTGCTGCTGCTCTCGTGAGTTGTCTACACCCCTGCCTACAGCCAAGGCTTGGGCCCGTGGCACGCGCCACATACCATGACCAGATCAAATGAACTGGGGTGGAGCGGTGAGCGTCCCTGACCGTGACGCATTCGCGGTGCCGTCCAGGATCGAGCGCTTAGGTTCCAGTCCTGGTTGTGGCAGTCGGTCCACAGTTCACTCCGGCTGTTCATCCACTTCCTGCTCTTGATCTGATCTCCACCGTACACAAGACATCCTATATAACTGCCTATGATACCACACGTCAACTAACCTAACCACACCAAACTTGATGGAACCTACGCCTAACCTGACCAAATCGAATCAAAACGAACTCAACCAAAGGTACCATTCCTAACCCAGTGTCGTCCGTACTTACTCCAGAAATGGAAAGCCGATTCGGATGCCCTCTGGTTAGTACTTAAACACGCTTTTTTTGGTGTGATCATTGAGCTTTATTATTTCTATTTTCATTTCTGACGGTTGTTCGGCAACTAGATCTTTAAACAGCATGATTAAAAAACTGCAATTGATGTAATGTTTGGTCCTGAATGCATTCTATCAGCATATACTCTGTAGATATTGTTATCAAAACGTATTTTGTGGGGTAAGTGTGAATATTGATGCCATTACATATTGTAAGACTGATAAAAACAAACTGTATTTAATGTAATGAGATATGGTAAGACTACAGTAACAATGATGTGTATCTACTTATTTAGTATACTTATATTTGGTGTAATCAGATAAGACTACAGTAACAATGATCTGTATCTACTTAATTAGTATACTTGTATTTGGTGTAATCAGATAAGACTACAGTAACAATGATCTATATCTACTTATTTAGTATACTTGTATCTGGTGCAATTAGATAAGATAACATTAACAATGATCTGTATCTACTTATCTAGTATACTTGTATTTGGTGTAATTAGATAAGACTACAGTAACAATAAGATAAGACAATATTATCAATAATCTGTATCTAATTATTTCGTATGTGAAGAGAACAGTTTGCTATCTACAACAGGGGGATACCATGGCCTTTCATCTATGCTCATTTTGGTCTCTCTCTCTGGCTCTACGCTCCTTCCTCAGGCGGGAAGCTGAGGCTGATCATCAAGAAGGTGCCAGCCAGCGGTGGCAGCGAGAAGTTGATATCCGTCGGGAGTGACAAAGTGGCGCCAGACCCACGAATGACGGTGGATGGGTCGCGCCTCACCATCTCCCACACTCGGCCCCGAGACGCTGGAACCTTCATCTGCCAGTTCGACCTGGAACCTCCCGTGCAGCTGCGACACACCCTGGACGTCCAGTACGCGCCCTCAGTCAGGACGATGGTGCCTCCCGAGCAGCATGTGGCCAAAGACAAGAGCGTGACCCTCGAGTGTAAAGCGCATGGTAACCCCGAGCCGATCATCCGCTGGTCTCGTCAGGAAGGTCCTCTTCCTTCTGGGCAACACAGTCAACAGGTCAGTGGCCACAGATGCTTAACACTCACGTATCTACATCCAATGGAGTCCAGGGTCTCAATGTATTTACTTCACTTTACTTTCACTGACCGAGTAATCAAGCGATAAGGTTAGCAAAGGAAGAGGTAGACGTGGCCGTTGGAGGCTCAAGGAAGACGAGTTGTGACGTCTATTTCCTCCTCTCCACCGCTAAGCTTTGGATTTCTTAAAATTATGTTTTCCCGAACAGGTTCTACATACATCTCAAAATCTCATATTCTCTCCTTCTTTTCTCCTCATCTCGTTACTTTTCTCACCTTTTCTTGATATCTGTATAACGTTAATGGCTTCGTGGAGAAATTTCCTTCGTAATTGGAGTCTTCGACATGAAATGAATCAGTGATAAGAAGAGCAATCACCCATCCGGCCTCTGCTCATTATTTATTACTCTCTGACATTTTACCCGAAGGTGAGGCATCATATCCCCAACAGGGCCACAGGCTGACGCTGGAGAGGGTGGACCGTCACATGGAGGGCACGTACTTGTGTACTGCTGACAACGGCATCGGTGAGCCAGCCTCGGCCGCCATGTCCCTCACCGTCGAGTACCCGCCAGAGATCATCACACAACAGGTGAGTCCCCCACCACCCGTGGCAACAGGTGAGTCCCCCACCACCCGTGGCAACAGGTGAGTCACCCACCACCCGTGGCAACAGGTGAGTCACCACCCCTGGCAACAAGTGAGTCACCACCCCTGGCAACAGGTGAGTCCCCACCCCTGGAAACAGGTGAGTCTCCCCTGGCAACAGGTGAGTCCCCACCCCTGGCAACAGGTGAGTTCCCCCCTGGCAACAGGTGAGTCACCACCCCTGGCAACAGGTGAGTCCCCCGCCTGGCAACAGATGAGTCTCCCCTGGTAATAGGTGAGTCCCCCTAGCAACAGGTGAGTCTCCCCTGGCAACAGGTGAGTCTCCCCTGGCAACAGGTGAGTCCCCCTAGCAACAGGTGAGTCACCACCCCTGGCAACAGGTGAGTCACCACCCCTGGCAACAGGTGAGTCACCACCCCTGGCAACAGGTGAGTCTCTCTCCTGGCAACAGGTGAGTCTCTCTCCTGGCAACAGGTGAGTCCCTTGGCCATCTGCCGTGCCCCCTGCGACATGCTGTGTCTGGTCGAGGTAGATATGCCAACACTGCCAGAGATGATATACCGTGCTAGTGTCTGTGTCTTTTTTCCTCTAACATCTTTCCTTTGCACTAGGGCCTTTCTCGAAACTTAAAAATTCTCGAAAAAAAAAGAGAGACTCAAAGACCCTTAGTTCTGAGGGTAAGTCGATCCTGTGACGTATTGTAGAGATAAAACGAGACAAAACTTGTTTCCTCAGTCCATCGTGAGGACGGGCGAGGGCGACCAGGTCGAGCTGGTGTGTGTGGTGCACGGCCGACCACCGCCCGACGTAGTGTGGACTCACAAAGGCCATCCACTGCCTGACACCCTCATGGACACCCAGCTGCACCTTCCCCAACAGCAGCAACAGCAGCAACAGCAACAGCAGCAGCAGCAGCAGCAGCCCTCCTCCCGCACCCACACCACCTACGACGCCCACCTGAGCCAGACCCACGTAGCCCACCGCCACACGCTCACCATCGATCAAGTCACGGAAAAGGACTTCGGGGAATACGTGTGCATCGCTGAGAACGCCCACGGTCAGAAGAACGCTCTGATACAGATGACAGGTAAGACATAGATCCCAACTGTCTGTCTTACTCCAGAGACAGAGGTAAGACATAGATCCCAATTGTCTGTCTTACTCCAGAGACAGACGTAAAGTTCTTTTCACACTTAAGATTATCCAAGGGAAAACATACAGGTTTGCATCGGCAGATGACGTGTTCCACAGACACTCATATCATTATAACCACTAAGTCCTTCTACTAGTATTAACGCAGTGAATGAGAGGGGTATATACAGAGGGCAAGACGCGTGCTGGGAGGGAGTTCCTCTGCTCGAAGGCGCGTAGAAGACAAGAGTTGGGAAATTTCTGCACCATTCAAATCTGAAGTACACATACAGCAGAACTGGCATAGGATATTGACACGGCAGCAAAAGCTTGTTACAGAGTACTGTCTGGCCAGCAGAGTATTATAACATCACGAGCAAATCAGATATGGATGAGAGAAAGTCAGAGTGTTGAGCACTTATGATAGGTTTCATAGTGCAGACTCCTTAGGTGATCATAGGGCTCTGTGCAACAAGCGAGTGGAAAAGGACATTGCAAATTACACCAGCCATGAAACACATTCTCCATAGGTACTATGATGAGGCACTTCATAATGTCTTTCTCTAATGTTGGTGGAGTTTTGAATGTTGTGTCACGTTCCCTCTGCCTCACTAGGTCTACCGAAGATACCTCAAGTGACGAGCAGCCCCACCGGAGGGGAGAGCAACAGGTATACCCTCACTTGGGAGACGGAGAGCTACGATCGCATCACCGAGTTCCTCATCAAGTACCGCAAGACCCACCTAGGGGCATGGCAGGTGAGTACCTTAACACCAGTCCTCACACCTGGGAGGCGTGGAAGGTGAGTATCCGCCACCAGTCCTCACACTTGGAGCGTGGAAGATGAGCGCCTACCACCAGTCCTCACACCGTGGAAGATGAGCGCCTACCACCAGTTCTCATACCTGGGGGCGTGTGGCAGGTGAGTAAGTTACCAGTCCTCACACCTGGGGCTTGGAAGGTGAGTACCATCAACCCTCGTCCTATAGGGATGTCATACGTAAGCATATAAACCCCAGTCCTCACACTTGGGGACATTACTCATAAGTACCTTCCACCGATCCTCACAACTTGTGTAATGTCTTTAATAAGTCTCTGGTTGCTCAGTTCTTTTCGGTGTATAATGTACCTTCATCACTAGACTGGTTTGAAAACTTGTGATCAAATCACCCCTTACTCTCCTCTCTTTTGTCGTGAAGAACTCTATGGGTTCTGGCCTCTCACCGTAAGCCAGACTCTCTTAATCATGGTATCGTTCGCGTTTTCACGCTCTAGGCCTTCCCCATTAGTGTGGTGACCAGACTTGAGAAGCATATTCTAAAATGGGGTTCACTCCCTCATAGAAGTCTGATTAGGTTTTTTGACACCTGAACCCCTTTCTCTAAAATGGGGTTCACTTCCTTATAGAAGTCTGATTAGGTTTTTTGACACCTGAACCCCTTTCTCTAAAATGGGGTTCACTTCCTTATAGAAGTCTGATTAGGTTTTTTGACACCTGAACCCCTTTCTCTAAATTGGGGATCACTCCCTCACAGAAGTCTGATTAGGTTTTTTGACACCTGAACCCCTTTCTCGAAATCCTTGTAATATCTTAGGCAAGTATTCCTTTCCAGGTAATCAAACATTTGTTTACTGATTATCTTTTCCAATATCTTAATAGCACTCGTTATGAGGACTGGTCTGCAGTTCAGCAGCAGCTGTTCCCCAGTCTATCTTACTGATGTAGGGGCCATAACGTCTACCACGGTGTAAACACTTTTAAAAATTGTCATTCAGCTTCTAATGTGTCTTAACATCATCCTATACAACTTTTCCCTGTGAACTCTTTCCCTGATTGGCTACTATTTAACTGACGACATTCTATTGAAGAATTGATCTAAAGGTTTCGTATCACCTCCTGCCTTGTCTGTCAACAGTATTTTTTTTTTTCAAAGAATCTCTGTTCCACCAGTATTATTCTGCCATGTTCATTGCTTGTTCTCTTATACCTTTCATATTCTGGTTAGCTAATGAGCCTCCCATATCTTCTTCGTTGTACAGCCAAAGCTCTTTCAATTTTTTGACACATTCGTTTTCACTGAGCTACATACGTAGATCTATCTCCCTTTAACTTCCACTTTGCGTCTGTAACTAATGTTCAAATTCCTTCAGCTTAAAATTCTTATGGCCTTTCATAACGCTGAACTGTCATGGCTATGCCAACCCATCATCCAACATATGTTTCCACAATAATGAGTTCATCATTTTTGTAGTTTCTACAATTATCATAGCTTGTATAAATCTAGTTTTATCGTGTGTGTGTGTGTGTGTGTGTGTGTGTGTGTGTGTGTGTGTGTAGCTCAGGCCCAAGCAGCCAATTAACAACCATCTCCAAAAAGTTGTTCCTCTCCAACAGTCTCAGAAATCATAGTAGTCTTCTCTTTCTAAGACACACACACACACACCACCACAGCTGGATCCTCCTCCATTTCTGCAGAGGAACCGCACCATGGTCATGGCTGGCGCCTGGGAGAACGTCTCCAAGGTGGTTGACTCCGAGGTGGTGACGGAGGGCCGGCGGCACTTCATGGTCTACACGCTGGAGGGGCTGGAGGTGGCCACGGATTACGTCGCCGTCGTCAGGGTCAGAAACAAGTACGGCTGGTCTGCTGAGTCAGAGAACTTCTCCTTCTCCACCAAGAAAGGTTGGTAGAGTCAGATAACCTCTCCTCCTTCGTCAGGAAAAGGTGAGGTTCAGTTGGTCGGTAGAATCAGACAACCTCTCCTTCTTCGTCAGGAAAAGGTGAGGTTCAGGTGGTTGGTAGAGTCAGATAACCTCTCCTTCTTCGTCAGGAAAAGGTGAGGTTTAGTTGGTTGGTAGAATCAGACAACCTCTCCTTCTTCGTGAAAAGGTGAGGTTCAGTTGGTTGGTAGAATCAGACGACCTCTCCTTCTTCAAGAAAAGGTAAGGTTCAGGTGGCTGGTAGAGTCAGACGACCTCTCCTTCAAAAAAAGGTAAGGTTCAGGTGGTTGGTAGAATCAGACGACCTCTCCTACCTCGTCAGGAAAAGCTGAGGTTCAGGTGGTTGGTAGAGAGAGGCAACCTTCCCTTCACCAAGAAAGGTCATGGCTCAAGTAGTGTCCCCTTATAGACCAAGAAAGGTATGGTTCAGGTGGCGGGTTCTTGTCTATTTCCATTTACTTTCTGACCTTCGTCATTAGATATTTCATAGAAACATCAGTTGCTTATGAGAATCAATAACAAAGCCAGCTCATCTGACTAAAACTGTAGGTAATGATTGTCTCTCCGACTGGGATTCAGGAGGAAAAACAACATATCTCAAAATGTGTGGTTATCGTCTGCTTGTGTGTGTCTCTTCTTAGTCTCTGAAATATCCAAACTGTATAGATTCTACCGAGAGACTGAGGTCATATCATCAAGTTTCGATATGACATCTAATTATCTTACTTCTGCATTTGAATTAGCTCCATCTTCCACTCTGTTTCGTCAATACAATTGCTTGTAATTAATTATATTTCTAATTTTTTTGCCATGGCATTCAAGAACTTCATGGAAATTGCCTCTACAGCAATTCTCACTGTGTTGTCTTCCCCGTTCTGTCATTACAGTGATGGCAGTCCTGCCCTCCACCAGCGGAGCGAGATGCCAGACCACAGCTTCGGGGTTCACCCTCCTCCTCCTGCTGTCGCTCCTCCTCGCCCCCTTATAGTAACAGAGCCTCGCTGATGGGGAGGTTCTCCCAGCCACAACCCGCCCAAGACAAGCACTACCACTGGAGGTGGTGACATGTGTATGTGTATGTGTGTGTGTGTGTGTGTGAGTGACGCGAGGGTTTTGGCTACGTCGCCTACGCTGTAGAGACGAGTTCTTCAGAGACAATATTTTTTCCTTTCCTCTTGACAGGACTTCGCCCATCGTGATGAGACTTGCCATGGATTCTCATGCAATGTGACCAGAGTGCGACCCTCCTGTTTTTCACAACCTGGGGGATGTCTGTGTGGGCAGTCATGTCGGTGACAGATAACGACATGGGATGTGATATCTATACACTGGAAAACACTATCTTAGGTGTCCCGTGAAACAGAGTCAGATTTCAAGAAACGAGTCACTGTTACTGTGCCACACGTGTGGTTAACTTAATGGAGGAAGGAGTAAGAAATGCTCGCAACTCTTCAGTCTCTTCGAACTCACAGTCCACTGCAGCGGAGGAAGATGCCTGTGGAGGAAGTCATTTGCAAGAACACCTCCCGTGCTGCAAGGCCAACTCGTGGCAGCAAGTAGCCGTGTGTAGGAGATCTGTCCAGTCCAGGGTGGCATTCAAGACTAACTCATGTGTGGCGATCGCCAATTCATCGCGTGGTTGATGTAACATCATCTCCTAGAATGGAGATAGCTTATCATTGCTGTAGTCTTTTCTTTCCTCATATTTTTTTGTCTTTTTTAATGTGAAGTCTGTTCTTTTTTTCATTTTCTGTTTAAACAGAACGGTGTAAAGTGTTTGGAAGTGAACCAACACTATCTTCACCTCATCTGGGCTCTGATAATCCAGACAGATGTCGATGGTGTACTAGATCATTCTGCTGTCGCTGAGGATGGATGTATATACGTGAACGGCGCTCACTAACGATAAGGGGCGTAGACACATGCGCCGTCTGATGCGCAGAAGCAAACAATCTATTAAGTGTGTATTGGTGCGCGCGTCATCAGTGTGTCCTGTCATCCAATAGCCTTTTCTCCATTATATATATATATATATATATATATATATATATATATATATATATATATATATATATATATATATATATATATATATATATATGTATATATATACACCAGATACGAAGACCTGTCGAAGGCTAATATCACGTATATCACAGACCACGACAGCGAGAAAAATGAAGTATACTATGTAACCTTTGCTACAATAATTGTGCTTTACTCTGCGTGCCAAGGCTGTTACTTAGGCTTCGTGACTACTGGCAGTTGCCCAATATCTTGTGTCATCATGACGAGTGTCTTCTGATGTTAAGGGCAATGCCAGATCTCTGGTTTCTAGTTGTTAAGTGTGTGAATTAATATAAGATTAAAACAAATGAGAATCGATGAGGTAAAGGTTTGAGTGTGTGTATATATATCTATATGGTATGGACGAGTGGTTTCTGAATCCGTGTGTGTGTTTAAAGAACAGTGGAAACATGAGCATTCGAAACCATATACCAGTCTATTTCTCTCCCTGGTGATTAGTACGTAACACTACAGACATTGCTGTGCAGAACTGAACAGATATCGTTGTGACATGTCCAAGATTATATGACCAAGTTAATGGTTCGAAGTTCCTTCGACTCAGCAACGACGACATGGTATTTGAAGCTTTGGTTCCCACCTCGTCCCGAGGAAGTAAAGCCAAGCCCCGTGTCTCTATGTGGAATTGTGTTGACGACGAACTTTTTCCAATTTGGTTCAAGTAAATTGGCGCTAATCCTCTCCGTGTCCCCCACAACTCCCCTCCTCCTTGGCTGAGATACAACCATTGTCTCGTAGACTGGGGATGTCAGTCAGCTTTTCCACACTTGTGTGTGTGATGATGATGAAAGGATTTGATCCTGAACAACAAAAGGTTAGGGTGAAGTGGTGGCATCCGACCCTCCCTCACTTAAGTCTTGGAGGACTGTGGCATCCAACCCTCCCCACCTTACGCCTTGGAGGACTCTCGTAAATTATTTCTTTTTCTAAGACTTCCCCAAAACAGAAAACAAAGATCCACAGGTTAAACCAAGACGCGAGGGTCCTCCCTTCTGTGGCTACAGAAGGAAATGAATCAACAGGAAGATCTGAGGGTAAATTAAACCCAAATATTCTGGAGTCTGGATCCCATTTGGAGCAAGTGATGTATCGCTATACCCAACCATCATATCTGAAACTCAAATTCAACTGAATCCAGGATCAGACATACGACTGAATTCTATTGGTGTATTTTCTTATAGTCTCCAAACGTAACAATTGGCCTTACTCGGGACTACACTCAAAATCAAATCATGAAACCAAGCTATTCCATCGTGAAATACATCAGTTCTTCCATCAAGTTTGAGCTGATGTTTAACACAATATCTAAAGATGATTACCATCTCCCACACCCCTGTGCCACCTGCGTAACTCCACGTACACCTGAGCTAAATCCGACAAAGCATTAGAAATAATGAAAGGAAGGAGGAGGAGGAGGAGCAAGAAGAGGAGGAGGAGGAGGGACAGAGTAAGGACACATACCGTATCCACCGTAGGGAAGAGAAGACCTCACCAACGCGTCAGTACCACGCCCTCAGGGAAGTGTGACATACAAGTGTTACCCCTCACATTTCGATGCAGGTTCTGCTCCGTAAGTGTTACTACATGTTGCGCCATACCGAAGGCGTCTTTCCATCGCACCAAATAAACATTCAGGCCAGTTACTCACGTGTCATGAGGGTCTTTGATGAGGCATGTGTTGATGCTGAAGGATTTGAGGGTTGAAGGAGGCCAGTCGGTGTTCTTACTGACCCCCATCACCTGATGAAGGTGGCTTCCTATAAGCTCTTCTTCTTCACAGATGGTGAGAGAGAGAGGGGGTGTTTGGTCTCGGAACGGGACTTTCACTCACTCCTGGAACCAAATTTTCTGGATGAAACCTGAGTTGAAATCTTGTGAGAGAATGTAACTAATAAGATTTTTTTATATGAGTACATCTATAAATACGACATTAAACCTTTCGATGGATGTGAAATGAGCCTTAGAAAAAAAGAAATAGTGAAACATGATGATTTAAAAACGCGAGTCATGAGATATGTGGCCAAAGTCTGTCCCATGTCACCACAGTCAGCAATATATCTGTCATCACGTAGACAAGACAGAAGACCAAACAAACTTCCTACGTGAAGACAGAAGTCACACAAACTTCCAACGTGAAGACAGAAGTCACACAAACTTCCAACGTGAAGACAGAAGCCACACAAACTTCCAACGTGAAGACAGAAGTCAAACAAACCTCCTACGTGAAGACAGAAGTCACACAAACTTCCTACGTGAAGACAGAAGTCAAACAAACTTCCAACGTGAAGACAGAAGTCAAACAAACTTCCAACGTGAAGACAGAAGTCACACAAACTTCCTACGTGAAGACAGAAGTCACACAAACTTCCTACGTGAAGACAGAAGTCACACAAACTTCCTACGTGAAGACAGAAGTCAAACAAACCTCCTACGTGAGGACAGAAGTCACACAAACTTCCTACGTGAGGACAGAAGTCAAACAAACTTCCTACGTGAAGACAGAAGTCACACAAACTTCTCTTCTTTAAGAGAGGCTCATGGTATCAATCATCATAGTGTAGCATTTAAGACTTGGGTGTTAACAGAAGCTTTCTAATGACCATTAAACTAAGGAGATAATTTGTATGTAACTGTATGATATGTTTTTATCAATAAAAGACATAAAAAAAAAAAGAGTGATGAGTTACATTGGTGGGTCCTTCGGGGACATGAAGTTCATCAGCTACGTGGGAGATTCGTCGACCTATAAGGTAAGGGAGGAAGCTCAATGATCATTTAACTATTGTCATTTATCTATGTCAGTGACGGAAGCAAATAAAAATGAAATATACTTTAAGTCAACCACAGGATTACATATATATATATATATATATATATATATATATATATATATATATATATATATATATATATATATATATATATATATATATATATATGGATAAATGAATACGCCACAATGCTCAAAAATAAAGTAGCACGGACGTACACACAAAATGCACACATCCACTCCCTTTTTCACTAAAACCTGTTTGATCTCCTAAACAAATGGAAAACAACGTGGAAATCGCCACCCACCGATGTATTCATTGGTCATAGAACGGAGGAGACTCGTGGGGTGAGAGAGAGAGAGAGAGAGAGAGAGAGAGAGAGAGAGAGAGAGAGAGAGAGAGAGAGAGAGAGAGAGAGAGAGAGAGAGAGAGAGAAAATTTACTCACCTCTCCCCTTTGTTTTCCCCGCTTCAACGAGATGGACTGCAATTATTCTCATTTTCTTTCGCTTTGCTTGATAATATCCATATATATATATATATATATATATATATATATATATATATATATATATATATATATATATATATATATATATATATATATACATTGCACCATCTACGAGAGCCTACACATCCTCCATACTCGCACATACTACACACTCATTTTAGGTTTCAGAACATGCCCTGGAAGCCTGCCAGGTCACAACAGAACACGCCCTGAGAGTCGTCCAGGTCACAGAATGTGCCCTACGAGCCACTCCAGGCCACAGCACGCGACCAGACGGTGCACCAGCCCTTCCCTCGAGGGAGACAGACACCAACACAGTGTTATGGGAAGAACCGGGGAATTTTGAGCTCGACCATAACTTCCATTTATGAGGGACACAGACACTAGCTGAACAGTAACCTCTGCCGCCCAGGAAACATAATGCAATTTGAATTTTCCTCCCTCGCACGTGGAGTTTAGATTTCAAGTCGAATTGCATTTGCATTTTTTCGCCATGAACCTCAGTTATCATAGTCGAGGCTGAGGGGGAACTTTTCTCTTTACTGTGGATAAACTTACCCAGGGAGGACCATGACTGTCCCAAGTAGCCAGATTAGTATGTGAGGCTCGGTGTATTGTGGGTAGTTCTTTGCGGAGGCGGTTGAAGGAAGGAAGGAAGGAAGGAAGGAAAGGGGAGCCCTCCTCCTCTTGGCCCTTGTGGTGAGTGGTACTGGTCTTGTGGCAGGTGGGTGCTCGATGCATGTCTGGTGGAAGGAGGAGGAGGAGGAGGAGGAGAGGTCTTGAAGTAGGTGTGCCCGAGGGAGGTTCATGGTGCATTTGTGGTCAAGGAGAACCCAGTGTCCCGTTGGACAAAGATGATGTGGTGCACGCACGTCTACGCAATCTCATCGCACTTTTGGGTAGTTAAGTTCATACTTGGGAAGTTTTGATGAATATATATATGTATCACCACCACCAACACAGCACCACCACTGTCGCTGCTATCACCACCACCAACACAGCACCACCAGTGCTGGTGTTCATGCTGAGGTAACTCTGTATTTTCGTATCGTCTCTCTGTCCTCTGTGTAGGACCTGAGCTGTTTGTTGCTTACTATCATTCAATACTTCACTGTTTACATTGCCTTCGTCCTTTCGTTATTCTTTTGTCTGTCTGTCTGAATTCCGGGCTTTGTCGATGTCTCTCTATCTCACTCTCCTGCCTATCTCTCTGTATCTATCTCTCTCCTCTTCTAACTCTCTATCTATCTCTCCCTCTTTAAGCTCTCTACTCTTCCTCCCTGTCCTTCTCCCTCCCCAGACTAACCTGCAGAGCGTCAGTGTCCCAGCCAAGTACTTGCTCTCCCCTGACTGATGGGTGGTATGTATACAGTAGACAAGTCTCCTCACCGCTGATATTATCCTATGTTTGCTCCGTCGTGGAGATATCTCTCCAGCACGGCTGCCTGGCAGCAGCATCTATTGTCTCCTCTCCCGGGAGCGCTGGAGGCGAGCCGAGCGTGCCAAACGTACAATGTGATATCTTTTTCTTCTTCTTCTAGCGTGGAAATGGATCGCAATACACAGCGATATATGTAAGGAAGACCATCTCCACAACGACACATAACGTTCCATAGAAAATGGCTTAATGGTATGTGGGATATATATATATATATATATATATAAGAGCAAGGTTATTAGGTACAGTAGGGGTGAGGGTCAAGTCAATTGGGAGGTGAGTTTGAATGGAGAAAAACTGGAGGAAGTGAAGTGTTTTAGATATCTGGGAGTGGATCTGTCAGCGGATGGAACCATGGAAGCGGAAGTGGATCATAGGGTGGGGGAGGGGGCGAAAATTTTGGGAGCCTTGAAAAATGTGTGGAAGTCGAGAACATTATCTCGGAAAGCAAAAATGGGTATGTTTGAGGGAATAGTGGTTCCAACAATGCTGTATGGTTGCGAGGCGTGGGCTATGGATAGAGATGTGCGCAGGAGGATGGATGTGCTGGAAATGAGATGTTTGAGGACAATGTGTGGTGTGAGGTGGTTTGATCGAGTAAGTAACGTAAGGGTAAGAGAGATGTGTGGAAATAAAAAGAGCGTGGTCGAGAGAGCAGAAGAGGGTGTTTTGAAATGGTTTGGGCACATGGAGAGAATGAGTGAGGAGAGATTGACCAAGAGGATATATGTGTCGGAGGTGGAGGGAACGAGGAGAAGAGGGAGACCAAATTGGAGGTGGAAAGATGGAGTGAAAAAGATTTTGTGTGATCGGGGCCTGAACATGCAGGAGGGTGAAAGGAGGGCAAGAAATAGAGTGAATTGGAGTCATGTGGTATACAGGGGTTGACGTGCTGTCAGTGGATTGAAGCAAGGCATGTGAAGCGTCTGGGGTAAACCATGGAAAGCTGTGTAGGTATGTATATTTGCGTGTCTGGACGTGTGTATGTACATGTGTATGGGGGGGGGGGGGTTGGGCCATTTCTTTCGTCTGTTTCCTTGCGCTACCTCGCAAACGCGGGAGACAGCGACAAAGTATAAAAAAAAAAAAAAAAAAAAAAAAAAAAAAAAAAAATATATATATATATATATATATATATATATATATATATATATATATATATATATATATATATATATATATATATATATATATATATATTCTTTTTTTTCATACTATTTGCCATTTCCCTCGTTAGAGAGGTAGCGTTAAGAACAGAGGAGTGAGCCTTTGAGGGAATATCCTCACTTGGCCCGCTCCTCTGTTCCTTCTTCAGGAAAACTTAAAACGAGAGGGGAGGATTTTTTTTTTTCTAATTTTCCAAAAGAAGGAACAGAGAAGGGGGCTAGATGAGGATATTCCCTCAGAGGCCCAGTCCTCTGTTCTTGACGCTACCTTGCTAACGCGGGAAATGGCTAATAGTTTGAAAGAAAAGAATCTATATATATATATATATATCATCATCATCATTATTATCATACAACCCCAGAATCTTTCCTTGAGGGACTCCTGCAGTTTGCAGGCTGCGCCACGATCAGTAACGGGGAAAGGATGGACTCTTTCGAGTGAGAAATTTTTGATCAAGATTGCATCCGGGCCAAGAAAGACTCGCCGGCTATGATCTTCTCACTGTGGGAGTAATCAGAAGCAAGTGAAGACCCGTATCACATATATATTTCGTATTCATGGGTGTTCGCTGTTTCCCTCGCGACTGATGCAGCGTCAGGAATAAAAATAAACAGACTGAGCCTCAGAGGAGGAGAGGGTGTTGGGGGGATAAAATGATCTTCACTAAGCTCCTTCCTCTCTTCTTTCTATGATACAAGGGAGATATGTGGGCAGTATACTGTATCTGTGCCACATTTCCCCCGGATGGTTCAATATAACGAGCCATGAACCCATTTCTTTGGCTTTGGGTAAAAAAGAAAAGATAAGAAGGTTTATTCTGTTGTCTGGGAAGGGTCTATGCTCTCCATAACTGTGTTACTGTTGGACTATGCAGTCCCTCTCTCTCTCTCTCTCTCTCTCTCTCTCTCTCTCTCTCTCTCTCTCTCTCTCTCTCTCTCTTTTAATGCTAAGGAGGCGCCCCCTCACCGAGAACCAAGGGTCAGCAGAACCTGACGAAGGGTTGACACAAGAGGCTACAATTGTGGCGACGGGGTTGTTAAAAAGAAACCCCCCTCCATGTCATGTTTACTTTTCTTGGTGATCTGAGGTTATCGCGTCGTGAACGCAAATGTAAAATAAGCCATGCTTTTCTGTTTTCATAAGTGACTAACTTTTGATATCACTACTCTTCTCTATTTACACTTTTCAGCAGACATTTAAAGCTTTCGTTATATTAGAGGATAGATCTATCTATCTCTCTATCTATCTATCTATCTATATAAATATATATATATATATATATATATATATATATATATATATATATATATATACATATATATATATATATATATATATATATATATATATATATATATATATATATATATATATATATATATATATATATATATATATATATGTATATATATATATATATATATATATATATATATATATATATATATATATATATATATATATATATATATATGTATATATACTTCCCACGTATTCCCTGCGAGTCGTAGAAGGCGACTAAAAGGGGAGGGAGCGGAGGGCTGGAAATCCTTCCCTCTCGTTTTTTTTTTTATTTTCCAAAAGAAGGAACAGAGAAGGGGGCCAGGTGAGGATATTCCCTCAAAGGCCCAGTCCTTTATTCTTAACGCTACCTCGCTAATGCGGGAAATGGCGATTAGTTTGAAAAAAAAAACAAAAATATATATATATATATATATATATATATATATATATATATATATATATATATATATATATATATATATATATATATATATATATATATGCTTCTGAATGACAGTATGAAGATACTGTGTACTCAGAATTTACATGCATCATTTGAGCGCCAGCTGCAGGTGCCAGAGGCACTTTTAAACACTCAGATTTTTCTCATAGAAAATAACATGTTGAAATTGTAGTCGCTGCGAGGTACATCAGTCTGTCTGTAGTGTTGTGAGTCCCTCACCCTTCCTGACCTGCAGCTACGAGTAGTGGTGATCTGAGGCTGGGTGTTGTGGTGACCTGTAGCTACGAGTAGTGGTGATCTGAGGCTGGGTGTTGTGGTGACCTGTATCTACGAGTAGTGGTGATCTGAGGCTGGGTGTTGTGGTGACCTGTAGCTACGAGTAGTGGTGATCTGAGGCTGGGTGTTGTGGTGACCTGTAGCTACGAGTAGTGGTGATGTGTGGCAGGGTGTTGTGGTGACCTGTAGCTACGAGTAGTGGTGATCTGGGGCAGGGTGTTGTGGTGACCTTAAGGAACGAGCAGTTGTGATCTGAAGTTTGATGTGGTGGTGATCTGAGGCTGGGTGTTGTGGTGACCTAAAGTTAAAGAGTAGATGAACCCTCCAACGACGGTAAAATAATCGCATCCCAGATACTCGTAGGTAGGTAGATAGATAGGTAGATAGGTAGGTAGGAAGGTAGGTAGGTAGGTAGATAGATAGATAGATAGATAGATAGGTTAGGTGCTATCACACTAACCCAGTAGGATATCATGATAACCCAAGAGAAGCATTGGAACTACACATACTTGAAAGAAAACGTTAAAACTGAACTGGACATCTTTCACCTCGTCCAGAGGTTAAGACAGCGACAGAAAACCTCTCTCGAAAAGGCTCCTTAAAAAAGAGACAACAAGGCAACTGGAAGCGTTTGGGGAAGAGCCATCTGTAAATCCCAGGACGGCAGGGCGAAACGTATGTGCCTAAAGGAAGCGAGGAGGCCTCGCCTCCAAGCCCCACAAGAGGAGCGGGCATGGCAACTGTAAGATGAAGATGCTGTTGTGTTTCACTGCTCCTCCTGCCACTCACTCCTCCAAGCCCCGCGCCACTCTAGGGAGGGAGACTTGGATGGAGTTCTGGTGGCTAAGAGCGATGGAAGTGAGCGACCAGCTGGGAGGAATATAAACCTTCAGTGTCTCTGTAGGCATACAACTTCGGTGCGTTAAACCCCCAGAGAGGTGCGGAGGAACCTTCTATACGTGTCTCTGGGGGAGACAAACTTCTATCGTTAAGGGGGGGAAGGGGCGAAGGGGACTTTTCGGGGGGAACGAGTAAGCTCATAAAGGAGTGAATCTCCCCCTTCGCTGTCTCACGTGACTGTGGGCGATGGGGTTTATATACAACGAACAGCCATTTCCCAACCAGATAGAAAAGGAGAATGAACTATACCAATTTAATCGTGACTACGAAGAGGAGGGAGGGAAACTCCTCTCTCTTAACCTATGCCAGCGGTATCATGTTGTTTACGAGGGGAAAAAAAAAAGGTATGCCAGCGGTACTATGTTGTACACAAGGACAAAAAAAGTATCTTTCCACTTCATGTGTAAAACAATGTGACACTCCGGACGAAGGAATATGGGAAATGCCCATTACTTTTGGGCTCATGCTGGCATCCCTGCGTTCGTGATATGGGAATATATCGATCGATCGAGACATTTCCTGTCATTTGTCGTAAATGTTGTAATAATTTCACATTTCGGTGGAAAATAACTATAAAGTGGTGTTACCATAATGATTAGGACATTTTTCTCTCAGTAGCGCATACGATATCTACTGGAGCGAAAGGATGTATCTGTTTCCTGTGCCATATAGAATGCTGAAGGTAAACTGACGAACAAAAGGAGACCAAGGAAGCGAGGCAGAAGTTTATTCAGTTCTGTTCTATTCTATCCAGTCTCCACAATCTCTCTCTCTCTCTCTCTCTCTCTCTCTCTCTCTCTCTCTCTCTCTCTCTCTCTCTCTCTCTCTCTCTCTCTCTCTCTCTCTCTCTCTCTCGTTTTCCTCGCTTCTTTCAGACCACACCTGGGGGGTGGGACAAACACGTCACTTGGCTGCCTCAATAAAAGAGCAAAACTGGTCTTTGTTTTGGTTGATGGACGCTTGGCGCCCAGGTCACGTCATGATTCACAGAGTAAACAAATAAAACGTCATGCATTCTTCAGCCAGCTGGCACGGGATTAAGCCAGCTAGCGTGGGGTTAGGCCAGCTAGCATGGGATTAAGCCAGCTGGCACGGGTTTAAGCTAGCTAGCATGGGATTAAGCCAGCTAGCATGGGATTAAGCCACCTGGCATGGGGTTAAGCCAGTTGGCACAGGGTTAAGCCAGCTGGCACGGGGTTAAGCCAGCTAGCATGGGGTTAAGCCAGCTGGCATGGGGTTAAGCCAGCTGGCACGGGGTTAAGCCAGCTGGCACGGGGTTAAGCCAGCTAGCATGGGATTAAGCCAGCTAGCATGGGATTAAGCCAGCTAGCATGGGGTTAAGCCAGCTAGCATGGGGTTAAGCCAGCTAGCATGGGATTAAGCCAGCTAGCATGGGATTAAGCCAGCTAGCATGGGATTAAGCCAGCTAGCATGGGATTAAGCCAGCTAGCATGGGATTAAGCCAGCTGGCACGGGATTAAGCCAGCTAGCATGGGATTAAGCCAGCTAGCATGGGATTAAGCCAGCTAGCATGGGGTTAAGCCAGCTAGCATGGGGTTAAGCCAGCTAGCATGGGGTTAAGCCAGCTAGCATGGGATTAAGCCAGCTAGCATGGGATTAAGCCAGCTAGCATGGGGTTAAGCCAGCTAGCATGGGATTAAGCCAGCTAGCATGGGATTAAGCCAGCTAGCATGGGGTTAAGCCAGCTAGCATGGGGTTAAGCCAGCTAGCATGGGGTTAAGCCAGCTAGCATGGGATTAAGCCAGCTAGCATGGGGTTAAGCCAGCTAGCATGGGATTAAGCCAGCTGGCACGGGGTTAAGCCAGCTAGCATGGGATTAAGCCAGCTAGCATGGGATTAAGCCAGCTAGCATGGGGTTAAGCCAGCTGGTACGGGATTAAGCCAGCTAGCGTGGGGTTAGGCCAGCTAGCATGGGATTAAGCCAGCTAGCATGGGATTAAGCCAGCTAGCATGGGATTAAGCCAGCTAGCATGGGATTAAGCCAGCTAGCATGGGATTAAGCCAGCTAGCATGGGATTAAGCCAGCTAGCATGGGGTTAAGCCAGCTAGCATGGGGTTAAGCCAGCTAGCATGGGGTTAAGCCAGCTAGCATGGGATTAAGCCAGCTAGCATGGGATTAAGCCAGCTAGCATGGGATTAAGCCAGCTAGCATGGGATTAAGCCAGCTAGCATGGGATTAAGCCAGCTAGCATGGGATTAAGCCAGCTAGCATGGGATTAAGCCAGCTAGCATGGGATTAAGCCAGCTAGCATGGGATTAAGCCAGCTAGCATGGGATTAAGCCAGCTAGCATGGGATTAAGCCAGCTAGCATGGGGTTAAGCCAGCTAGCATGGGATTAAGCCAGCTAGCGTGGGGTTAGGCCAGCTAGCATGGGATTAAGCCAGCTAGCATGGGGTTAAGCCAGCTAGCATGGGATTAAGCCAGCTAGCATGGGGTTAAGCCAGCTAGCATGGGATTAAGCCAGCTAGCATGGGGTTAAGCCAGCTGGTACGGGATTAAGCCAGCTAGCGTGGGGTTAGGCCAGCTAGCATGGGATTAAGCCAGCTGGCACGGGGTTAAGCCAGCTAGCATGGGATTAAGCCAGCTAGCATGGGGTTAAGCCAGCTAGCATGGGATTAAGCCAGCTAGCATGGGGTTAAGCCAGCTAGCATGGGATTAAGCCAGCTAGCATGGGATTAAGCCAGCTAGCATGGGGTTAAGCCAGCTAGCATGGGGTTAAGCCAGCTAGCATGGGATTAAGCCAGCTAGCGTGGGGTTAGGCCAGCTAGCATGGGGTTAAGCCAGCTAGCATGGGGTTAAGCCAGCTAGCATGGGATTAAGCCAGCTAGCGTGGGGTTAGGCCAGCTAGCATGGGGTTAAGCCAGCTAGCATGGGATTAAGCCAGCTAGCATGGGATTAAGCCAGCTAGCATGGGATTAAGCCAGCTAGCATGGGATTAAGCCAGCTAGCATGGGATTAAGCCAGCTGGCACGGGGTTAAGCCAGCTAGCATGGGATTAAGCCAGCTAGCATGGGGTTAAGCCAGCTAGCATGGGGTTAAGCCAGCTAGCATGGGATTAAGCCAGCTAGCATGGGGTTAAGCCAGCTAGCATGGGATTAAGCCAGCTAGCATGGGATTAAGCCAGCTAGCATGGGGTTAAGCCAGCTAGCATGGGATTAAGCCAGCTAGCGTGGGGTTAGGCCAGCTAGCATGGGATTAAGCCAGCTAGCATGGGATTAAGCCAGCTAGCATGGGATTAAGCCAGCTAGCATGGGATTAAGCCAGCTAGCATGGGGTTAAGCCAGCTAGCATGGGATTAAGCCAGCTAGCATGGGATTAAGCCAGCTAGCATGGGGTTAAGCCAGCTAGCATGGGGTTAAGCCAGCTAGCATGGGATTAAGCCAGCTAGCATGGGATTAAGCCAGCTAGCATGGGGTTAAGCCAGCTAGCATGGGATTAAGCCAGCTAGCATGGGATTAAGCCAGCTAGCATGGGATTAAGCCAGCTAGCATGGGATTAAGCCAGCTAGCATGGGATTAAGCCAGCTAGCATGGGATTAAGCCAGCTAGCATGGGATTAAGCCAGCTAGCATGGGATTAAGCCAGCTAGCATGGGGTTAAGCCAGCTGGTACGGGATTAAGCCAGCTAGCATGGGATTAAGCCAGCTAGCATGGGATTAAGCCAGCTAGCATGGGGTTAAGCCAGCTAGCATGGGATTAAGCCAGCTAGCATGGGATTAAGCCAGCTAGCATGGGGTTAAGCCAGCTAGCATGGGGTTAAGCCAGCTAGCATGGGATTAAGCCAGCTAGCATGGGATTAAGCCAGCTAGCATGGGGTTAAGCCAGCTAGCATGGGGTTAAGCCAGCTAGCATGGGATTAAGCCAGCTAGCATGGGATTAAGCCAGCTAGCATGGGGTTAAGCCAGCTAGCATGGGATTAAGCCAGCTAGCATGGGGTTAAGCCAGCTAGCATGGGATTAAGCCAGCTAGCATGGGGTTAAGCCAGCTAGCATGGGATTAAGCCAGCTGGCACGGGTTTAAGCTAGCTAGCATGGGATTAAGCCAGCTAGCATGGGATTAAGCCAGCTAGCATGGGATTAAGCCAGCTAGCATGGGATTAAGCCAGCTAGCATGGGATTAAGCCAGCTAGCATGGGATTAAGCCAGCTAGCGTGGGGTTAGGCCAGCTAGCATGGGATTAAGCCAGCTAGCATGGGATTAAGCCAGCTAGCGTGGGGTTAGGCCAGCTAGCATGGGATTAAGCCAGCTAGCATGGGGTTAAGCCAGCTGGTACGGGATTAAGCCAGCTAGCATGGGATTAAGCCAGCTGGCACGGGGTTAAGCCAGCTAGCATGGGATTAAGCCAGCTAGCATGGGATTAAGCCAGCTAGCATGGGATTAAGCCAGCTAGCATGGGATTAAGCCAGCTAGCATGGGGTTAAGCCAGCTAGCATGGGGTTAAGCCAGCTAGCATGGGGTTAAGCCAGCTAGCATGGGATTAAGCCAGCTAGCATGGGATTAAGCCAGCTAGCATGGGATTAAGCCAGCTAGCATGGGATTAAGCCAGCTAGCATGGGATTAAGCCAGCTAGCATGGGATTAAGCCAGCTAGCATGGGATTAAGCCAGCTAGCATGGGGTTAAGCCAGCTAGCATGGGGTTAAGCCAGCTAGCATGGGGTTAAGCCAGCTAGCATGGGATTAAGCCAGCTAGCATGGGATTAAGCCAGCTAGCATGGGATTAAGCCAGCTAGCATGGGATTAAGCCAGCTAGCATGGGATTAAGCCAGCTAGCATGGGATTAAGCCAGCTAGCATGGGATTAAGCCAGCTAGCATGGGATTAAGCCAGCTAGCATGGGATTAAGCCAGCTAGCATGGGGTTAAGCCAGCTAGCATGGGATTAAGCCAGCTGGCACGGGGTTAAGCCAGCTAGCATGGGGTTAAGCCAGCTAGCATGGGATTAAGCCAGCTAGCATGGGATTAAGCCAGCTAGCATGGGATTAAGCCAGCTAGCATGGGATTAAGCCAGCTAGCATGGGATTAAGCCAGCTAGCATGGGATTAAGCCAGCTAGCATGGGGTTAAGCCAGCTGGTACGGGATTAAGCCAGCTAGCATGGGGTTAAGCCAGCTAGCATGGGATTAAGCCAGCTAGCATGGGATTAAGCCAGCTAGCATGGGATTAAGCCAGCTAGCATGGGGTTAAGCCAGCTAGCATGGGATTAAGCCAGCTAGCATGGGATTAAGCCAGCTAGCATGGGGTTAAGCCAGCTAGCATGGGATTAAGCCAGCTAGCATGGGGTTAAGCCAGCTAGCATGGGATTAAGCCAGCTAGCATGGGATTAAGCCAGCTAGCATGGGATTAAGCCAGCTAGCATGGGGTTAAGCCAGCTAGCATGGGGTTAAGCCAGCTAGCATGGGATTAAGCCAGCTAGCATGGGATTAAGCCAGCTAGCATGGGGTTAAGCCAGCTAGCATGGGATTAAGCCAGCTAGCATGGGATTAAGCCAGCTAGCATGGGATTAAGCCAGCTAGCATGGGATTAAGCCAGCTAGCATGGGATTAAGCCAGCTAGCATGGGATTAAGCCAGCTAGCATGGGATTAAGCCAGCTAGCATGGGATTAAGCCAGCTAGCATGGGATTAAGCCAGCTAGCATGGGGTTAAGCCAGCTGGTACGGGATTAAGCCAGCTAGCATGGGATTAAGCCAGCTAGCATGGGGTTAAGCCAGCTAGCATGGGATTAAGCCAGCTAGCATGGGATTAAGCCAGCTAGCATGGGGTTAAGCCAGCTAGCATGGGGTTAAGCCAGCTGGTACGGGATTAAGCCAGCTAGCGTGGGGTTAGGCCAGCTAGCATGGGATTAAGCCAGCTAGCATGGGGTTAAGCCAGCTAGCATGGGATTAAGCCAGCTAGCATGGGGTTAAGCCAGCTAGCATGGGGTTAAGCCAGCTAGCATGGGATTAAGCCAGCTAGCATGGGGTTAAGCCAGCTAGCATGGGGTTAAGCCAGCTAGCATGGGATTAAGCCAGCTAGCATGGGATTAAGCCAGCTAGCATGGGGTTAAGCCAGCTAGCATGGGATTAAGCCAGCTGGCACGGGGTTAAGCCAGCTGGCACGGGGTTAAGCCAGCTAGCATGGGATTAAGCCAGCTGGCACGGGATTAAGCCAGCTAGCATGGGGTTAAGCCAGCTAGCATGGGATTAAGCCAGCTAGCGTGGGGTTAGGCCAGCTAGCATGGGATTAAGCCAGCTAGCATGGGATTAAGCCAGCTAGCATGGGGTTAAGCCAGCTAGCATGGGATTAAGCCAGCTAGCGTGGGGTTAGGCCAGCTAGCATGGGATTAAGCCAGCTGGCACGGGGTTAAGCCAGCTAGCATGGGATTAAGCCAGCTAGCATGGGATTAAGCCAGCTAGCATGGGATTAAGCCAGCTGGCACGGGGTTAAGCCAGCTAGCATGGGATTAAGCCAGCTAGCATGGGATTAAGCCAGCTAGCATGGGATTAAGCCAGCTAGCATGGGATTAAGCCAGCTAGCATGGGATTAAGCCAGCTAGCATGGGATTAAGCCAGCTAGCATGGGGTTAAGCCAGCTAGCATGGGATTAAGCCAGCTAGCATGGGATTAAGCCAGCTAGCATGGGATTAAGCCAGCTAGCATGGGATTAAGCCAGCTAGCATGGGATTAAGCCAGCTAGCATGGGATTAAGCCAGCTAGCATGGGATTAAGCCAGCTAGCATGGGATTAAGCCAGCTAGCGTGGGGTTAGGCCAGCTAGCATGGGATTAAGCCAGCTAGCATGGGGTTAAGCCAGCTAGCATGGGATTAAGCCAGCTAGCATGGGATTAAGCCAGCTAGCATGGGATTAAGCCAGCTAGCATGGGATTAAGCCAGCTAGCATGGGATTAAGCCAGCTAGCATGGGGTTAAGCCAGCTAGCATGGGATTAAGCCAGCTAGCATGGGGTTAAGCCAGCTAGCATGGGATTAAGCCAGCTAGCATGGGATTAAGCCAGCTAGCATGGGACAAGTTGGTATTCAGGCCAAAGGCTATCTTCACTACACCGTTATCATCACTACACCACATCTTGACTACACCCATTTTCACTACACCCTCGACACATCATGCCTCTGTCCTGATTCCAATGGGTCAGGTCAATACAGTCTTTAGTACATTCTCACCTTCACTAAACTAAATCTTTACCTCACCCTTATAACCATTCCCTTTTAAGTGGATCCTTAGGAGATAGAACATCATCTTCACTATCCTAATCTTCATGATAGCCTCTACATGAGCATTTAATGACTTCAACCTTTTTTTTACACTTCAAGACAAAGGACATTTTCTTTACTTAAGAAATCTTCATTACACCATCATCTTTACTATACTCTTGTCTTCACTATAACCTCAACTTTGATAGCATAAAACTCCTTTTTGACAAAAGACACACACAAATCCAAAAGTCGACCATCATACAGAAGTAAATGAATTCACCCCACCCACTACACACACACACACACACACACACACACACACACACACACACACACTATAACAGCTGTTGAATCCACTACATCCTGCTACCATCTCTTGCCCTAGGTTGATTCACACTTCACAATTACCTTTGCCATAATCATAACTCACTATCATCACTATTAAATCCAGTACTCAAACTATTTTACACATGTAGGATATTGGTCAGAGTCAGGAGTCGCTGTTGTAAATAATTCAAAAACAGGTGTCATCACCATCGAATATGTCTTACCACTACTTCATGGATGCATATGGTAGGGTTGTTAAGACGGATACTGTAAACGCATAGTTTTATCGTGACCATCCATGGATAAAAGAGCCAGGGGAGACTTACGTACCGAATCATTTTGTTGACCCTACCCAACAGGAGGAGGATAAAATACCCAACCAGTCGGCCTTGAAACAGGTACACAGCCTGGCAGACGATGGAAAACTCGTGCTCAACGTCGGGGAAAGTCAGGCTGAGGTTCATTTCAATATTCTTACTGGAACCGGTTGGCACGTAAAGACGGAGGCATCACCTGACGGGGACCTACTACGCCAAACCATGTACATGGACGTGTGGCCGAACATCTACTCTGCAAAAGCTATCACAACCTCCCTCTCCTCCACCTCTCCTCACTCCAGCGAAGGGGGGGTGAGAGCTGAACGTGAAGATGAAGGTCGGCTGAACGGGGAGGAAGGAGACGGGGACAGACAGGAAGAAAACAAAAGGAAGAGAATGTCGGAGGAAGTGGAGGAGGAAGAGGATCAGAGGAGGAAGAAACTTCCTCGTACATCTTTCCCTGAAGGATCATCCCCAAGTATTGCCCCAGTTCCATATACCTCGCTGAACACAGGGGAGGAGGAATGTGTCACACAAGAGAAAAAGAAAAGGAAGAGGGAGTTGAAAGATAAAGGAATGAGAAAAAAGGTTCTTCGTTTATCTTCCCCTGAAACATCCCCATCTGTTATAGCCCCTGTTCCAGATACTTCGCCGGAGAAGGAATGTGTCAGGCAGAAGAAAAGAAAGGGAGAGTTGAAGAAAGAAGGGAAGAAGAAGAGAGTTCGTACATCTTCCCCTAAGATATCACCCGTTCAAGATACTTCCTTGAATACAGGGGAGAAGGAATGTGTCAGACAGAAGAAAAGAAAGAGAGAGTTGAAAAATGAAGGAAAGAGGAAGAAAATTCTCCGTTTGTCTTCTTCCCCTGACAGTTCCCCCTCAGCTAAACGCCCCGTTCCATACACTACGCTGAACAAAGGGGAGAAGGAATGTGTCAGAAAGAAGAAGAAAAGAAAGGGTATATTAACCGAATGTGGAAAGAGTAGGAAAGTTCTTTGTTTATCTTCTTCCTCTGAAGGTTCCCCCTCAAGTGTTGCATCTGTTCCATACACCTCGCCATTGGCAAGGAGCCCTGCTTCTGATGGCCAACCCTCCCCAAAGAGCCGTGCTTCTGATGGCCAACCCTCACAAAAGGGCCGTGCTTCTGATGGCCAATCCTCCCCTAAGATCCGTGCTTCTGATGGCCAACCCTCACCAAAGAGCCGTGCTTCTGATGGCCAACCCTCACTAAAGAGCCGTGCTTCTGATGGCCAATCCTCCCCGAAGACCCATGCTCCTGATGGCCAACCCTCACCAAAGAGCCGTGCTTCTGATGGCCAACCCTCACTAAAGAGCCGTGTTTCTGATGGCCAATCTTCATCGAAGAACCCTGTCCCCATTGTCTCTAGCTCAACAACAGGTCTTGCTCCTGCTAGGCCCAATTCAGAAGGTCGTACCACACAGGAAGGAGGTAAGAAAACGGTATGCTCTGACGAGGCCAAGATATTCATTCGGAACCTCCCACCAAACGTCGAATATTACAGAGTAAAATCGTATTTCGCTCAGTTTGGCAAAGTTCTTAAGGTGTGGGTGAAACCTGAAGGCATAGGTTTCGTCATATTTGAAAATGTTAGCACTGTCGAAGCAGTGATCGGTTAGCCTCATCATCTGGACGGAAGACCTATTGAGATCAAACTTCCCCAGCAGAAAGTTAGCCAGAATGAGATGGGCCACCAGGTCTTTGTCGCTGGACCATCTCTTGAGACCTAGAGAGACGCGCTCTTTAACGTTCTTTCCAGTTTTGGCACGGTAGTCAGCGTAATTACGCCCTATGGAAAGGCTTTCGGATTTGTCGGCTTCAAGGAGGAGGAATCAGCTGAGGCTGCCCTTAAGGCAGGATATGTCAATCTGGATGGGTCACATAGGATACAGATCAAACCAATCAGGCGTTGATGTGCTGAATGATCCGGTGATTAACGTTCTGTGCCTCAAATTCTGCCAGTCTCTTGGAAATAATGGCTCAACTGAAGAGGATGAGGATTTTCTACGTGCAGTCTCACTGGTGATTTTATTTCATAAGAGGAGCGAGAGATTCGTGGACAGTAAGTACTTCTTTTCTTTCATCTCCAGGCACAAAAAAAAAAATTCTGTTATCATTACCTTCATCATTATTACTCATTATCATCATTGTTATCATTACTACTATTGCTATTATGGTTACTATTATTGCAAATGTTATTGGCATTATTAATATCATTATAATTATTATTATTATTAGTCGTTAAACTAATAATACACTCTTACCTTCACTACACCAATACCTTCACCACCTCTAGATCTTCATCATACCTTAATCTTTACCATATTACATTTCCTATGTTCTTTCCATCGTATCCTAACTCAATGAAGCTTGCATCATTCTTTGTTCATTGTATTCCAAGACCTTCATCCTCAAAAATACCCCGACACACATATGTGTTAAATAAAAGGGTTTACATTGATTCTTATGGTATCGAATGTATGTGGATGGATGGGAATTAAATTAGTGATAAAACAGTGATTGACGGTAGTATACAGTATTCTAAAAGTAGAGACAGAAGAAAAAGTTCAAGAGTTCAAGCCTTCCCAGTATTGTACAAAGAGGTGATTACACAAATACACACACACACACACACACACACACTGAACCACTGCTTTTGTTTTCTTGTATTATCTAACCTGAATGACTGAAAATTATTATTCCCATTTTTTACCATTCTTATCTTCGTCCAAAATTCATCCAAATACTTCATTCGCATTTGGCATTCACAGGAAGATGAAAAGAAGTATAACATGCGCAATGGTTCGATTAAAAAAAAAAGGATTATTCTGAATGTGAATTATTTGACCCGATGCAACCTACCACTCATCACGAAAATGACTGATAGGAAAAAAAGAATAGAATGAAAATGGGTCTCCTAAAAACCGAGACGTTATCAGAACGCGAAAATTTATATGTACAGAAAAAAAATCACGAAGTTATTTGAATTTTGATGCCAATGGTGGGTGATGAGAGAACAGAGGTGTATACCCACCAGATGCACCGACCTGTTATACACACAGGGAAAACAGCAGACTGGGGGTGAGTGTGTGTGTGTGTGTGTGTGTGTGTGTGTGTGTGTGTGTGTGTTCGTCTGTAGCTCACCGTATGCTTGTGTATCGCTGTTTCAGTCTCTCAGTGCCAGACACCTTGCGTTCAATGCATCTCTATCTGTCTGTCTGTCTCTCATGACCATCAAGGAGGAGTTACGAAGCTTGACTTTTTTTCATCTCTCCAAGCAATAGAGTAACCTTTTTATCTTTTGTTTTAACTCGAGGTAGAGAGAGAGAGAGAGAGAGAGAGAGAGAGAGAGAGAGAGAGAGAGAGAGAGAGAGAGAGAGAGAGAGAGAGAGAGAGAGAGAGAGAGAAGGCTCTTCGCTCGGCTAATTGTAACCTCCGCGAACCTGTTCAAGAAACGAGGACAATCCTACCACATGGGAGCACACGGACAGTCAGTCTTTTTTTCGTTCCAAGAATAATCACCAGTTCGAAGAGAGACAAAAAGAAAAAAGAAATGGACCGTCAGAAGTTGGATAGAAGAACTTCGACTTGCCTTCTGTCCCCTCCATTTACCCCATCACAACACTACCGATGCCTACCATGAAGGCACGGCAGCCCAGCGAGAGACGTAACGACACCTCCATAGCAGACAAACCCGGCAACACGTCGAAGACTCCCCCAAAACTCCTACACGTACATAGTCATTACGACTATGTGTTTATATGAGCCACTTTCGTGACTCGTGTGCCTTATTCTTCCGGGGGTCTTTTCGTCGTCGTCCATCCATCGTCATCATCATCTGGCCGCACCCTGGTAACCCTCTAGCCCTACAGCACAGCAGTTAGGCAAATGTGGCCATTTCCTGATGGTATCGCTCACGAGTTCACCCAACCGAACGCTTCATCTTCTTCTTCCTCCTCCTCCTCCTCCTTCTCCTTCTCCTCCTCCTTGTCCGGATGTTTGGCGTCAGTGTCCGCGAGTTGTTTGGGGACTTGAGGGAGGCTGGCCACCTCACGGGATGTGGCTGGGAGATTAGGGAGGTCTCCGGCGTAAACAGAGGGGAAGTAGGATGCTTGGGACAGGGGATGGTTTACTGCAGGACTCCCTTTTCCCATGGTCTCCTTCGGCTCCGAGGATGCGCTACATTGAGCAGAAGGTCTTGCAGGATGGGTAAGGACTCCTTCGGAAGGAGAGGTTCTTTCGGTGAGTGTATTTTGTTTCGTCAAATAACGTGGATGCAGCCTCGCCAAAAGATGGCTTTTCGCTCGTGGTTGTAACCTCACGTAGGTGGAGACCACAAACCATCGAAGCCATTTCCTGAGGGACTTTGTGTATAGTATTGGAGGGCATTGTACTCACATGTGTCGCTGTGTATTGCTCTCCATTTCCGCTGCTGCTGGTAATGCTAGCAAAATATCACGTAGTATGTATAGCAAGCTCGGCTCGCCCCTAGCACTCCCGGGAGAGGAGACAATAGATGCTGCTGCCCGGCAGCCGTGCTGGAGAGATATCTCCACGACGGAGCAAACATAGGATAATATCAGCGGTGAGGAGACTTGTCTACTGTATACATACCACCCATCAGTCAGGGGAGAGCAAGTACTTGGCTGGGACACTGACGATCTGCAAGTTAGTCTGGAGAGGGAGAAGGAAAGGGAGGAAGAGGGAGAGAGTAGAGAGTTTAAAGAGGGAGAGATAGATACAAAGGGATAGGCAGGAGAGTGAGATAGACATCGACAAAGCCCGGAATTCTGACAGACAGACAAAAGAATAACGAAAGGACGAAGGCAATGTAAACAGTGAAGTATTGAATGATAGTAAGCAACAAACAGCTCAGGTCCTACACAGAGGACAGAGAGACGATACGAAAATACAGAGTTACCTCAGCATGAACACCAGCACTGGTGGTGCTGTGTTGGTGGTGGTGGTGATAGCAGCGACAGTAGTGGTGCTGTGTTGGTGGTGGTGATAGCACATGCTCACACGTCCGGCAGGGTTAGCTGGGCTAAGACGATCGGCCTCTCGTCAATTCTTTCGAGATTTGAGGACGTGGAACATGAGGGAAATGTTGAGTGTTCAGTCTAGATTACTTTCCTTCCCCCATCATCTACTACCCTTACGTTCTGGCCAATATACATGACGCTTAACCCATAGATGAAGATCTTTTGAATGGCATATCAGCCAAATGAACAAACCTTAAATCTCTCGTAATTTCGATCGTTGGATGAGGTTCTCAAGACGAAGAACTCCGCACCAGTATCAACGTCAGCGTCCACCATGACGACTCTGTCATGTTGGCTTCATTACCTTAGGTGGAGGATGAAGCCAGGATGACTGACATATTAGCCCAGACGGTGGCTGCCTCAGTGAGCATGAGGGAGGAGGGGAGTAACTGGACTCCAAGTCATGCCAGGGACGTGGAGTTAGGAGAGTGTGGTCAGGACTTGGGTGTTATGTTGGACGACCCCCCTGTCAGTTGGCTTAACCCCATGCCAGCTGGCTTAACCCCATGCCAGCTGGCTTAACCCTGTGCCAGCTGGCTTAACCCCATGCTAGCTGGCTTAATCCCATGCTAGCTAGCTTAACCCCATGCCAGCTGGCTTAACCCCATGCTAGCTGGCTTAACCCCATTCTAGCTGGCTTAACCCCGTGCCAGCTGGCTAAAAAATGTATGACGTTTTATTCGCTTACTCTGTGAATCATGATGTGACCTTGGCGCCAAGCGTCCATCAACCAAAACAAAGACCAGTTTTGCTCTTTTATTGGAGGCAGCCAAGTGACGTGTTTGTCCCCCCTGGTGTGGTCTGCTGTCTGTAAGTTTCTCATGAATTTCTCACAAGCCGATAATCTAGACATGCATCTCTGTTCTCTTGTGGTTTCCTTCATGAAGAGGATGTGTTGTCTTTGAATATTCATGGTTCATTTCCTCGCTACCAACCACTCTCGGATGTACATAAACTGGCACCTGTGGAAGAATATTCTCTATTCGAATATCTTTTAAACTCTTGATAGCGTCGCTCGCTAACAGCACTGATGAATAACACTTCAACAGCGAATCAAATAACCATAATAATCCGATCCTCAGCTTTTACATGTATTTCTGATCGTTTTCACTTATTCATTTTGCCAGAAATGGAATAAAACTTAGGAAACGATGAAATTTTGATTTTGCTGGAGAATGTAAATAATCAAATTAAGGTTTACATATCTAGGACGTGATGAACCCATTTTCTTCTGATGAGATACGAATTTCAATGCATATCTGAAGATATGGAATGGAAGCTGAAGTTACGTATATTGCGACCTCACCACTTCCACTCTACGGGAGTGCTGTGGCTTAGACCTCGACGGAGCAAATCCTAACTACTTTCGCTATTTGTGTTTGCTTGTTCATATCCCGTGGCGCCTCTTGGCATCGAAGCAAACGAGGGATATGTCGTTTAAAATAATAGAAATTTGTGGCTATAATCCTCTTACTGGCTGTGCCATTTATGAGGCACTGATGAGAGTATTACCTCATTTGAAAACAGAATGAGTGGAACCTTTGTGGTATAGCGGTTAGCCTAACTGACCGTGTGCTGCATGCAGAGGCTACGTGGGTTCGAATCCTGAATGCAGCAGTCCGTCCACAGTTCACCCAGCTGTTCGTCCTCCCTTCGGGTAGCACACACACACACACACACACACACACAGATCCCTTCCTTTAATATGAAGTCTGTGTGGCAGACACAGACGGCTATTCAGACCCAGCTAACCGAGAAATACCTTTACGTCCAATTGTCCCCTTGTGCTGCCTCGTAGAGAGGGGGTGAGTATAGGCAAGACATGAGAGGGATATATAGGGAAAGACAGAGCACTAGAGAGAGGGAGGGAAGGAGAGGTGAGGGTCGTGATATATAGGGAAAGACAGAGCACTAGAGAGAGGGAGGGAAGGAGAGGTGAGGGTCGTGATATATAGGGAAAGACAGAGCACTAGAGAGAGGGAGGGAAGGAGAGGTGAGGGTCGTGATATAACCACCACGAGTGCTGGCAAACTGGTGACCTGACGAAGGTAAAAATGTCAACACGGGGGAGGAGGGGAGGATCCTGGCCTGGGTAAAAAGGACAGAGGTCGTAGGTGATGGATGTGTCAAGCGCCAGACAGGCCTGTTGCAAGGCACTGCTTTTATTACTTCAGTATAACACGAGAAAAATAAAGAGCCTATATATATATATATATATATATATATATATATATATATATATATATATATATATATATATATATATATATATGTATATATATATATATATATATATATATATATATATATATATATATATATATATATATATATATATATATATATATATATATGCCTATGAGTCCACGGGGAAATGAAACACGATAAGTTCCCAAGTGCACTTTCGTGTAATAATCACATCATCAGGGAGATACAACAAAGAAATATAACAGTCAGTTGATTTACAATGAAGAGACGTTGCCATGGCATCTAATGGAATCGAACCGACAGAAGATGTGAAACTTGATTCCTCGTTAGACAGATACACGTTTTGTGCACTGATGCTAAGGTTTGCCTAATGCAGTACTATACTCCTCACTCACTGATTTGCATAATGTTTGTAGCACCTTCGCCACAGTGCAGTGGTCGCGATTTTCGAAAAAAAATGAAAAAAAAGAAGAGAAAAAGAGAGAATCAAGCCATAGAAAAGTGCAATCTACGGTATTTAGCTTTGAACGAACATGCTGAGTGACGTTCAACGTGGAGCGAGAGCGTCTGTGATCTAAAAATTAATTATCTTGAACACCTGAAGAAGGAGTTCACTGTTTGTTCATTCAACTTATGGTTAGTAAATAACCTTGACGGATTCACTGACCCTGGCGAACAATAAGCCTAGACACCAGACCAAGGGGATGTAAGTTTCTCCACGTTGAATGCAACGTTGTTGTACCTGGTCTGCGCTGACCATCAGCGAATGGTCACCAGCCCTCTGGACCTTGCTTAGAAGACGACACCATCTCAGATGATCCTCAAAATCACATCTTTATCTCTTTCCATCCAAGACCATTGGCTGTCCCTACCTATAGAAACAGCTCGTCACCACATTACCGGTAGCAGGGAAATGAATGAGACGAATTTCAGCACTTTCCAACGAATGGATCGGTTCCGTTTTCCGTTCGTCTTTCAGAGCGCGCGAACCGTCCGGTCAATCCGTTTCAGAACCTTCAGAAAGCGGTTCGCAACCGCTTCCTCTCAGCGATCGTTTTCGTCCGAAGAATTCATCGTTCTTTGAGCTTATGATCGACGCTTTTGGGACCCTGGAATGTTTGACGAACTTTCTAATGGAATTCTGGACTTTTGTGTCCCTTTATTTCACTCAGTTCATCGCTTTGCTTCCAGTGTTTTAAAATTCGAATAGTCGCTGCATTGAAAGAACCATTTTCCATCATTTGAAAGCACATACCTCTACAGTAGCCTTTTCCTTCAAATACGCCAAAGAAAAAAAAATGACGTGAGTCTGTTGAAAGTTGTCTTGCAAAGATCTTTTTTCTTATTTTCTTTCCCTGGGAAAATTAAAACACACAAAGGTACGAGATTCATCTAAAAGAACGGTTGTACGAATCCAGAAACGAGGGTGAAAAGATCATGGGAATGTTCGACGTCAGGGTAACATGGGATTTAGAATGTAACCCAGTCACTGATTGGCTGGCAGGAAATGCTTGGTCTACGTCTCGTTTCAAACGTCGATTGTGATTGGTTGGGAAATTTGGGAAAACTTCGATGCTATGCATTTAAGGACAAACACACACACACACACACACACACACACACACACACACACACACACATAAACATATACATCTATCTGTCTATCTATCTATCGATCAATCTGTCCATCTATCTACCTATCTATCTGTCTGTCTGTCTGTCTACCCATCCATCCGTCCATCTATCTATCTATCTATCTATCTATCTATCTATCTATATACATATATATATATATATATATATATATATATATATATATATATATATATATATATATATATATATATATATATCACATACAGGCATATAAATCCCTCACAACATCTGTGATCCTTAAGGGACTATAGGTATCAACATTTTGATATCTATATACTCTTTTACAAGCTCCCTGGTCAAAGGGCCGGTGTGGCAACCATCTCTCTATATTCGGATTTACCGAAACGTCCATTAGCAAGACCCTGTGTCCAGTTAGAGACGGGAGTGTCATCAGGAATAGATGGCACGACATTCGAATGAGATCGTCACAGATCATGTAAATGCAGAGCAGCAACATAAAACCAGTAACATAAGGCGATTCAGTATTCAAAATAGTTTTTGTAAAGTTTTGAGCAATTGGGACACTGCTCGGCGTACTTCTTTATATCATTAGTATATATATATATATATATATATATATATATATATATATATATATATATATATATATATATATATATATATATATATATATTCTTTCGTCTGTTTCCTTGCGCTATCTAGCTAACGCGGGAGACAGCGACAAAGCAAAATTTATGAATAAATAAATAAATATATATATATATATATATATGTATATATATATATATATATATATATATATATATATATATATATATATATATATATATATATATATATATATATATATATATTTGTTTATGATTAGCTCAGAATCTGTTTTAAGAATGAGAGCTACGCTACTTCCAGTTGTGAAGTTAATGTGGACTGCTTGGGAGTGAGAAGTTCTTTGACGATAGTGTACACTCCCCCGGGGTAACCTTACAGCCGGAGTCCGGTAGCACCTGTATATACACAGATATGCATACATACATACAGACACACATACATACATATTCATATTCATATGAGCAAAACCTAGAATAGATCTGCAAACAATGCGTTACAGTAAAATAAACCACAACATACGTACGTAGAGAATTTCTTTTCCAACATACGTACGTAGAGAATTCCTTTTCCCACATACGTACGGAGAGAATTCCTTTTCCAACATACGAACGGAGAGAATTCCTTTTTCAGAACAGCTTTTTTTTTGTGTTTTGTTTATATGCATTCATCCATGATGTGCCTAGAACACTTTTGCATGTATTTTACGTCGCAAAAGAGAAGAGGAAGTGAAAAAGGAGGTGGGATGGAGGAGTGTTTAAGGTAATGGCATTCATATGGAGGGATGGAGGAGTGTTTAAGGTAATGGCATTCATATGGAGGGATGGAGGAGTGTTTAAGGTAATGGCATTCATATGGAGGGATGGAGGAGTGTTTAAGGTAATGGCATTCATATGGAGGGATGGAGGAGTGTTTAAGGTAATGGCATTCATTTGGAGGGATGGAGGAGTGTTTAAGGTAATGGCATTCATATGGAGGGATGGAGGAGTGTTTGAGGTAATGGCATTCATATGGAGGGATGGAGGAGTGTTTAAGGTAATGGCATTCATATACCTGCAGCTGGGTCATCCCTGCGTGAGAAGGTGGACTGTCAAGTGCGCCTTTTGTTATATACCATATATAGGTCAGCCACGTAGATCTGTGTGTCTGTCTCTCCCATAACAGTGGTCCACTCGTCTACGGAGAGGAGGAGACACACTGTCTCTCCCCTCCACGCTAGGTCCTCTGACGGTAATTGACTCTCCTGTTCTATGAAAGAGGCCTCTCCAGTGGGTCGAGGAGTGGACATTGTGCCTCGAAGACATGTTCTTTCCCCCTTTTTTTTTCTCTCTCTTCATCATAAGAAAAAATAGCTTGTAGCAGCGAATTACGACGTGTTGTCAAGGTCTGAATAAACAGTTAGTTTTTTGTGTTGTTGGTTTATGGAGACTCTTGAGTTGTGTTTGGAGGACGAAGATGTTTTTTTGTGTTTTCCATACGAAGCCAGAGGCTAATATCCTCTGGAGTATGATGTGGCAGGTATACTGGTTTATAATACCAGTCCTTAAGACTATACTAGAGTTTTATTAACACTCTGACTGTATCTACTGCGTTAGCTATATTCTAAGGCTAAGGAGTCGATTGTATAGACTCTATAATGCTTAATCTATCATATTAAGGTGGATGATGATGTGATGTTATCATGCTTCATTAATCATACTGAATCAGATGATGATCTGATGTTATTATGCTCCATTAATCATATTGAATCAGATGATGATCTGATGTTATTATGCTCCATTAATCATATTGAATCAGATGATCTGATGTTATTATGCTTCATTAATCATATTGAATCAGATGATCTGATGTTATTATGCTTCATTAATCATATTGAATCAGACGATAATCCGACTCTATTATACTTCATTAATCATACTGAATCAAATGATCATCTGACGTATTATGCTTCATTAATCATATTGAATCAGATGATGATCTGATGTTATTATGCTGCATTGATCATATTCAGTCAGATAAGCTGACCACAGGAACTGTGACCCACCCAGCTGACCACAGGAGTTGTGACCCACCCAGCCGACCACAGGAACTGTGACCCACCCAGCTGACCACAGGAGTTGTGACCCACCCAGCTGACCACAGGAACTGTGACCCACCCAGCTGACCACAGGAACTGTGACCCACCCAGCCGACCACAGGAACTGTGACCCACCCAGCTGACCACAGGAACTGTGACCCACCCAGCTGACCTCTTCTTCAGGCAAGGCTTCCCAATCCATTGATAATATTCTTCATTGCAGATAGCCATCGCTATTGGCAAGGTAAGAGACACACTGGAGTTGATGATTCCAGATGATCTTTGCTTTCTAAGAGTCATAGGGAAGGAGGAAGTCGTGCAGTGCACCTGTACTGGGAGGAGATATGGTCATCTGCCCTACCATTCCAAAGTCTGATCCAGACAACCACCTCTGTGTATAAAGTCCTCCACAATTGCTCTTTGAAGCAGCTTAACCTTTTCCTTCGAAAATCGCCCCCTTTAAATGCATGAGTTCCACTTATGTAAAATAGATTCTACTCCTTGAAATGCTCAACCTAAATTCTTAAAGTACTTCACTCGGTGGGCCTTCACATACTTTTCAACTACTTTATCTGAATTGACTCAATCTCCCCCTTCATAAAGGCCTCCAACTACCGCACTCTAAGGCGTCAACTACTCTAAACAAATTCTTTTTGAACTACCTTTTTCCACGAACCCTTGACGGCCTCCACTCCACAGGCCTGAGAGGGGCGGGGACCTTATGCAACCTCAAACCTGGGATAAAGAATGAATGAGGCTAAATGTAAGGGGTGAGAAATCGTGGAAAATTATGTTAGGTAATTTTTCCTTTTATATATTACAAAATCCTTTTTCTTATCTTTCTCAACCATTATCGTCGTCGTCTTCAACATTTTTTCTTCTTCTTCTTCTTTTTCTGCTTCTTTTTCTCCTTCTTCTTCTTCTTCTTCTTTTTCTTCTTCTTCTTCTTCTTCTTCTTCTTCTTCTTCTTCTTCTTCTTCTTCTTCTTCTTTCTTCTTCTTCTTCTTCTTCTTCGACTACGTACGGGGTACGGAAATATTCAGCAAACTGTACATATCGTATAGAAGACCAGTACTGGAAGAAAGTCCTCACCTTCGGCCACCACACTTGAATAAGCAAAGAGAAGGTCAGATAAAGGCAGCAAAGGTGGTACTAAAGCTATGGGATCTGAGTTACAGTGAAAGGTTAGAGGACTTAGATTAGTCCACCTTGAAAGAGAGACAGAGGAGTGTATGCAGTGCATTGATGACAGCTTTTAAGTTCATAAACCATTTTAATGATGTGAACCGTGAACATTTCTTCGATTGATGGAAAGACAGAACAACCAGAGGCCACAATATGAAATCAAGCGAAATCTTGTTAGATAAGACGCAAAGGAAAACCTTTATAGCACCAGAGTCCTCGACGAATGGAACTGTGAATGCTGACAAGAGACTAAACCTTAAACTGTAGTATGATAGGAGTGAGAACTGGCGAGATAAGACCTCCACAAGCATAGAACTCACTCCCATCACCGCACAAACAGGCAAGTAATAACTGTCAATTACGCACACTCAAACACAGAACTCAGTCCATAAAAGAAATCCAAATTGAGACTGACAATCAAAACTGCTTTTCTTAACGCAAATTACCACTGATCTGCCTCAAAGAAAGACAAAAGGATATACTCGATGCCTGCCATAATGCCGGGAGAATATTACTGACTGAAAGATAATACCTTTTTCTTGAATGATACTGAAACTGAGGCATGATTGTGGAGGAGATGTTGATCTGTTGGTGGCTGGAGATACCCGTGCTATAAACCCTCTCGCTTGTTCACTGGAAAGGGAAGGGTTTAGGGAGGAGAAGCCTTTGGGAGGTTTTGTCTTTTTTTTTTTGGAGGGTGTGTGGGAGTACAGAGACGAAGATAATACTAGGGAAAAGAGAAGAGAAGGAGGAGGTTTATCGGTTCTGTTGTGGCGTAACTCTAAAGCAGCTCTGCCAAGCAAGTGAAGTATAATCGTAAAGATACTGAATGTAAAATATAATCGCAAAAATACTGAATGTGAAATATAATCGCAAAAATACTGAATGTGAAATATAATTACAAAAATACTGAATCAAATGTTGCTCTAGTGCAATATAATCTCGTATGTCATTAACAGGAAAATAATTCATTTTGCTCTCTCATCAATATCCTTTTAATAATGTTGATCTTGATGGCTCGGATGTTGAAGTGCCACACGAGTCATTGTTGATCATATAGAAGACATACCACTGGGAAGGGAAGACATGATCGCTGTCGATCGTCGACTAATACCACTGGGAAGGGAAGACACGATCGCTGTCGATCGTCGACTAATACGTCGTCGATCAGGCTCGAATCGCTTCCAGAATCGTCATTGGCCACCTCTATCATCGACTGGAATGATTGCCAGTTGCCATCATTTCATCACTAGTGACTGTCCGTGTTGATATGTTTCACAGGCCCTTCGAAATGAGATTCACTGTCACATGCAATTATCATAATGAACATCACTGCTGATTGGAACCCCCTGACAACATTATTCAATATCAATAAAAACCAATGTCACTCTGATTGACTGCCAGTACAAGTAATTAAAAGCCTGAAACTATAGTCGTCCATAATCATTCATGTTCGAACTGATATCAACCACACTGTACGAAACATGGCTTCTGGGCTGGTCTATCACTAACTTAATTCGCATCTATGGA
>NC_092251.1:9340000-9360000 GCF_036320965.1 Panulirus ornatus
GGAGAGCACTGGTCCCATTTGCCTGGTGTTTGTTCTCCTGCTCGAGGTGTTTTTGAGAGTGGAGTGAGGTTGACATAGAGCATTAGCTGCTGCAACGTGGAAATTGCCATTGCATCTCGTGTCAAGTATATATATATATATATATATATATATATATATATATATATATATATATATATATATACACACACACACACACTACGACAATACGAATAATTCCAACAGCTACGAATAATCAAGATTGTAATCGCAGTTAGTTATTTTCATTATGAAAAATGTATATGTTCGTGGGGTAAATATTGGTGGACGATCTTCGTGGGAAATGCCCCAGTGTGGGATGGAGGAGGAGGTAGGTCAGCCACTGGTCAAACGTATATTGCTCCCACGTCCTTCTCTTCAGAATGTTCCATTAGGAGTTCGAGGAGAGAAGGGATCAGAGAGTCAGGAGGATTCTGGAGGCACTGCCTCACGAAAACGAAATGAATGGTTTCCTTGAATATATACATATATATATTATATATATATATATATATATATATATATATATATATATATATATATATATATATATATTTGGTTAGGGTATGTGTGTTTGTATATATTCTTACATAGACGTAAAGTCATGGTACCTATATACAAAGTTAAGAAACAGGGGCAACAGGAGTGTAAGACTCCCTGCGCGTAGCACACACACACACACACACACACACACACACACACACACACACACACATAAAATCAACTATCCCTCTAAGAAGGAAGTACACTGAAGCCTCCACCCCTTCCACACCACAACAACAGAATAATCTCTGCTGTCAACGACCTCTCTCTCTCTCTCTCTCTCTCTCTCTCTCTCTCTCTCTCTCTCTCTCTCTCTCTCTCTCTCACCTCAGTGACACGGGCGGCATTTTTAAAACGTCCCCATTACATGCTCTTCACACGTTAATAACATCATTTGTGAGATTAAAAGTTGGTAAGGGCGCCCCATGGGCCCCTTCTGATAACATTCACCTTGATATATCATTTTTGGTATATCCTTTGGTATATTACTTGGTATATCATTTGGTATATCATTTTTCACCCTGATATATCATTTTTGGTATATCATTTGGTATATTATTTGGTATATCACTTGATATATCATTTTTCACACTGATATATCATTTTTGGTATATCATTTGGTATATTATTTGGTATATCATTTGATATATCATTCTTATACTGAAGTCTGGGGCTGGAGTGTGGTTAAGCCACTCGAGTGATAACATTTAAGGCCAAACCTTCTACTCTTGGTCATTCAGATCTAACTGTGACCAAGCACTTCGTCTACCCATCCTGTGACTCACAGGCGACCCAACCGTAACGCCAGCCACATAACTCCCCCCACATGCAATTAACTTCAAAAGCTGTTATGTTTTTTTGTTTTTTTTTTAAAAACCTTTCCAGCCGGCCCATAGCTGGCTATAACTGGCATGGGGGCGGCCGGCGGGGGCAAAAAGATATATAAAAGAAAAGCAATCTGGTAGTTTGGGAGATTCTCGATACGTATGATTGAGCTGTAGAGAAAAGTTAGATTTTTCTCCACCCAACTCGGGGAGGCGGTGGAGAGCCCCGCCATAGCAGCTCTGGACCTCCTGACGAAGATGTGGGTATACAGGTGTAATGATAGCCGAGTTGAACTATCAGATGTAAGGCTATCGTTGGTAGAAAAATCACTTGGGTGTGTTATAAAGACATTATACAGTGTCACAAAGCAGCGTCCACTGTCATAATGAATGTGTTTTTGGCTCTGACACACACACACACACACACACACACACACAGCCACAGGTAATATCATACTGTCCCCATACTCTCAGTGTTCCTGTCTACAGTATACACTATAGAGACACTGCCATACAGGAGTGAAATGCAGATTGTACTTGATGCCACCGCCGCCACGAAGAGAAAGACGAACTTCCCGCGAATGATAAGAACGGGTCGTGAGGATATAAGTTCCAGCGTCCAGTCTGCTGGTGGCTCAAGAGCTTAAGGGAGAGTTTCCAGCTTCCAGCGACGCTCGAGCCCTTCGCGCTCCAGTTACCCCCAAAGTCGGTCATCTGGACTAAAGTATCTTTTCATCATCTCTCATTCTCTCTTCTTCTTTTTGGTCTTGAGATATATTCAGATATCATTATCTTTCAGGTAGATTTCTCGAATATTTTCCTGTGAAGAAGTTTGTCCTTGCCGATGGAGTCGGCTTGGACGATAGCCATGAAGAAAATACATAGATCATTGAACCCTTCGGTGCATCTAGGGATGTGCGCTCTCATCCAGCACCCACGAGTAGCGACAGGTGAATCCAGTGAATCCAGCGACCATTCCCTGAGTTTGGTATGTCACAGGACATGATGAAGATATGCATCCAGCCCAAAAAGGCGATGGTAAGTAATAGTGAGGACAGATTTCAAGATATCTTCCGGGACTTTAGTGAGGATATATTTCAAGCCTTTTCAGGGCTTGAAATAACGTATATATTCTTATATATTTTTCGTACCACGCATTAAGGTGGAAGGAGATGCTTTTACTGATGGTCTGGAAATAGGCAGAGCCCCTGGGACGTTCTTCGAGGGCAAGTCGTAAAAAGAACAAAGATTAGAATCTCTGCGCGGCAATACGAGGAGGTGAGATTGGAGAGAGAGAGAGAGAGAAGAGAGAGAGAGAGAGAGAGAGAGAGAGAGAGAGAGAGAGAGAGAGAGAGAGAGAGAGAGAGAGAGAGAGAGAGAGACGCTTCCCTCAACACGCCAATACTCGCCCTGTCTGTATAGCTTTCCCACGGCTACATCCAAACGTAATTTTACACGTTAAGATGTATTTCCATATATGCTAATTCTCTCTGTGGGGCAGATCAGGTATTTCTCGGTCTCGACGTGTGGTTTCTTCGACCTCGACACGGTCTCTTTGGCCCATGCATGTGATATCTCGTGGTATCTAACTTCTTAACGAGGCTTCATGATGGTCTCTTGCCCTAACTCTTCTCTGCACCCTTATCCAAGGACGTGTCATGAAGTCCCAGGACGTGTTTCATGGCTCAACTTCTCAGCCCTCAGATGTCTCTCATAGCTTTACCAGTCGAATCTCTCGGTAGTGAGAGAACAATCGCATCAGAAACGATAACACAGGTATGAGAAATGGGCATCAACAAATTGGCATTTTTTTCCCCTAGGTAGTTCAAATCAGCATCAGATCTTATGCCTCTTTTCGATCAGCGTCTTCTGAGGCACCGTCACCTCTCTTATATATATGTTCGAGTATCAGACCAGGTGTTATTCTTAGCGACAGTGAAATAGCGGTGTCGGGTTTAATGCCAGCAATGTACCTCAGCCCATTTACCCCCTGTCAAACCCTCTGGCATCGCTGTCCTCATTAGCCACTTGAGTACCAGAGAAGAGGCACTCCTGATGGTAATATCCTTTCAAACACCAGTACAAGGAGTGGGAGGACCAATTTCCCCTTTTCCATGAGTACCCCAGTCCCTGTCGGATAATGGCATGTACATACGTATCTCCTGTGATCACCATTTCCCCCCAGAAAACAGTAAGGGTTACGTAGATATCAATCAAATCCCCGTAGATTTTTCGTTGGGGAGACGAATGATCTGTAGTGCCAGTCTCAGGGGAGGCCCTTGCTCTTGCATCTGGTAGCCAGTTGTGTGAGAGGGTTAGAAGCTACAGAGGAGGACGAGGAGGTTGTGGTGGTGGTGGTGATGCCTCCTGCCCCTGCAGGCCTCCTCACAAGGGCCTAATGTATTCTTTGAGCAGCCAGACGACACATCACCGGCGCGGAAAAAGGACAGCCACCTCCACCTCCTCCTCCTCATCCTCGGTCTTTGTGCGTCAGCGGGATGAAAGATGTATGAACGTGAGGCACGAATTGGCGTCCCTCCTTGTATCAGCGCTGAACAGTCGGGGTCTCACTACTTTGGCGAACACGGATGGAGCGAAGCAAATATATGTGAGATCTCTCTCTAACTCTCTCTCTCTCTCTCTCTCTCTCTCTCTCTCTCTCTCTCTCTCTCTCTCTCTCTCTCTCTCTCTCTCTCTCTCTCTCACGGGTAGTATACCTGGCCGTCCACATGCAGCTCTGGCTATAGCATACGTGTAGGATGTCAGATGTGGACTGAGTCCTGCAGGGAGAGAAACAGCAGCTGCAGCAAACAGCAGTAAGGAGGGAGGAGGGGGGCAACAGAATCTCCAACAGTCTGTGGAGCAACAGCAACAACAGTAGTGGTAACAGAACCTACCACATCCAGTCCAGCTGCTGAAGGCCGCAGCAACAGGGGCATATGGCAACATCATTAGTAGAAGCGACGACCTTATCTCTTTAGCACTACCGTATCTACTCTCGTATCTACTCTCATTACTTCGCTCCTTCGCTCTTACAGTCGTACCCAACCCCTGCACAACCTCTGTCATCACTCCAGCTATCACCACCACCACTACCACAACCCCCAATCGTCCCCAACCCCTACACAACCTCTGTCATCACTCCAGCTATCACCACCAACCACCACATAACCACAGTCGTCCCCACCACCTGCACAACCTCCGTCACTATCACCATCACCAACACCACCTCTACCACCATCGCCAGCCACTTCCACTACCCCAGCTAAAGCTCGCGGGTAGGAAGGAGGGTGGGTCCTCCTCCTGTGCCCTTGCTGGCGGACATGACAACATAAAACCCTGAAAGGAGTCCCACTTTTAGCACGAGCTCCAGCTGTAACATCGACACAGGTGGCTTAAGGAAAGTAATAACAGTGTTCTGAAGTGGGGGATACCGGCTAGTATGAATGAGGCTGTGGAGTGTGTGGGGGCCTTTCAAAAGGAAAACAAATATTATGGAAAGGGAGAGAGAGGGGGGTCACGAAAGGAGAATGAGAAGATGGATTATAGATGAGGGGGAAAAAGAAGAACGATTGCAAGATAGGAAGAAATGGATGAATGAGAAGATGGGGAGGAAAGGTAAGTACAAGACGGGATGATGATGATGATGATGATGATGATGATGATGATGATGATGATGAAGAAGGAGGAGGAGGAGGAGGAGGAGGGGAAGGAGAAGAAGAAGGTGAAGAAGAAGAAGAAGAAGAAGAAGAAGAAGAAGAAGAAGAAGAAGAAGAAGAAGAAGAAGGTGAAGAAGAAGAAGAAGAAGAAGAAGAAGAAGAAGAAGAAGAAGAAGAAGAAGAAGAGGAGAAGGAGGAGGAGGAGTTGGAAGAGAAGGACGAGGAGGATTAAGAAAGGAGCAGGGTTAAGAAACTGAAGACTCAAAGAAGACGATTCGATCCTCCAGGATAGCAATATTCTCTACCTACACGAGGGTAGGAATGTGTGTGTGTGTGTGTGCGTGTGTGTGTGTGTGTGTGTGTGTGTGTGTGGTTTAGTCAATAACATTCCTCCTTTAAGGCAAACGAAATATTCCTCATTTAACCATCGTACAATCCCTAACTCTTTAGACAATTCTAGGTAATGTTATTGGTCGTATGAGCTTCCAGCCACTTCGAAGGCAGATTCCACGAATAGAATATATATATATATATATATATATATATATATATATATATATATATATATATATATATATATATATATATATATATATATATATCTGCCCTTGGAAACTTAAACATGAAAAAAATCTTACATTGTCTGGCACGACCGCATCTTTTCCTCGTCCTCGCAGCGAATTGCCATAATTCCAGATAAAATGAAGATAAATAGCACGTAAGACCGACAGCCGTAAGTTAGTTATGCACTTCTTACCCACGATAGAGCCAGCCACCTCCTCCAAGACAAAAAAATTTGTTGAGCGTTGGCCTGACCCAAACTTGTGTGGGGACAGGCATGCACACCTCAGGAATGGCACTGTCGCTCCTTCAGTTCAGCCAAAGGAAAGCGCTCGTTGTGGCTATTTGCTCGTCATGTCAGCTCGACTGGTGTCTATGATTGTTGATTTTTCCCGTCAACATAATCTTTAAGTACTTCCACCGTCTAATGAGGGAGCTTATTAGGGTTTAATACAGTCGTCCTGGGCTGCCTTGAGTGTACTAATGTGGCAAGTTTTATCTATGTTGAAGGTTCCTGTCCTGGACAAAAGTCCAGATCAAAGCCAGGCCTCAATTGAAATATAGAGAGAATTATGGAAAGGAAAAAGAAAAGAGAAGGGAAAGTATTTACGAATTTTATGAGAAAGTGAAAAACCTGTCTTTTGAAATGTGCCAGGTCATAGCTATTGGGAAAGACATGAGAAGGTGGAGAGTTCCAAAGCTTCGACGTGTAAGGAAAGAAGCAGGTATCAAAACGGCCCACCCTTGAGTTGCTGATGACGCAGCAGCTTGCTGAGCATTGCGTGGTTAGCTGCCCATACATAAAGCAAGACACATTATTCACCTTGACATTTTACTATATTCCAAGGACACAATATCACTCCGACTTAACCGGCTGTAGTCCAGTCTAGCCCACTCTGGCTTAACCGGCTGCAGTCCAGTCTAGCCCACTCCGGCTTAACCGGCTGCAGTTCAGTCTAGCCCACTCTGGCTTACAGCCATAGCCTAAAGCCAGTTGGTGATCTACACCAACATGACTTCTCTACCAAGGCGTCGCCTGCACAGTACAACAGATTCTTGCTGGACTTTCCAGCTTACATAATCCTTTCTTAGTGGCGAGGGAATGAATAATCACGTATCGTTGGCAGCTTCGGACCAAACTGCCCAGTTCGAGTCTATATGAATCTAAAGGGCTTTCTACCACCAAAGATATCGTCACCTCCCCCACCTCCAACCCTGTCAGGCCCATTTTTATTTCCAGTCACCTTCTGCGACACGCGAGGGAAGAAGAAGTAAATCCTTCCAAGTCCCTCCCTCTGGGGCCTTTGACTATCAAATTTACGACTAATGAAAATACTCATTACTGAATATTTTCCCCCAAAGATGCCTCTAAAAGGGAGTGTAGGCGATAAAATATCTCAAGCACCCTTTTTAAATCATATAAATCCTTGAAGGCTCCACTTGCCTCGTATTAGGAACTATGAATCTAAATCCTTTTTGAAGCATCGAATCATGATGCCTCTTGTGTGATGGATTTTTCCTTAGCTGCTGCCTCTTCGGCAGCGAACATTCATTTGTAATGAACCGCTTATGTATAGACGGTACACAAATTTCTATATATGGCAGGACGTTAAGGAGAGAGTAAAGAGAAAATGGTTCAATTCTAACGCTGTCTCGAACACGGATTCGCACTGGATCTGACGTCCCTCTTTATGCTTCATCATGGACAACAGTGAGTCGAGTAAAATCATAACCGTGCTGAATTATCCACTTACCACCCTGCTTCATATTTCGAAATAGCCCACGAGAAATCCATTTCATTTTTGACACATATACCGTCGTTTGTGTTTCTTCGATACAGAAGCAGGATTCGAATTTCTCAGTCGAGTTGAAAATTTGGTTATCTTTTTGCAGACCCAGCCATTCTTCGGGGGGTTATCTCGTAGATTCTTTCCCTTTAAGTATTTCTACAAACTTCTGGTCTTCGAGTCCTCTTTAAAGTTGGCGTGAGTGGACAGCACCTCCTTGAGGGGCATAATAATCATCTTCCCTCTTGAACATCAGCCTAACTTTCTCCTCCTTCAACACTCCTCCAAACTTGCCCCTCCTCCAACCCTACAACGAACTCTGGATGGGAGGAACCCCTCCCTCTAACGCTGACCCTATTGTACAGAGGTTGTGGGTTGTAGGTAAACTTCCGTTGCCTCAGTGCGTAAAGGTTGTTACTTAAGATCAGTCGGTACTGTAGAGTTGTAGAGTTTAATGTTGCAGTTGTTTGTTGTTTCTGGTGCCGGAGAGGCCACTGCTCCGTTGGGCCTTGCTACTGCTGCTGTTCCTGGTGATGTCACCGCTACGGCTGCCTCTATTAGCGTTGCTGTCCGTTGCACCAGGCGCTGGTGATGTCACTGCTACGTTGGGCTGTGTACGTGCAGTAGTTAACTGTTCCTTATGCTCGTGATGTCACTTGCTACGTTGGACTTTGATGCAGTAGTTAATTGTTCCTGGCGTTCATAATGTCACTTGCTACGTTGGGCTCTGGTCACTGCTGCTGCTCATGATGAGAGTGATCTGCCATGCACAAAAACTTAACATTTCAAGGTTTTTGGTGGAAATGTTTTCGTGATATTTCCCCCTTTAGTGGAGCTATCTGTCGCTCACTCTCACTCTCGCCCGTAGGCTTCTACAAGTCAGTCATGGTACAGAAATCAGTCTCAAAAACATGAAAGAAACAGAAAGGATAAATAAAATGAAGAAATAAACATTAGTATCATATGACACAATCCATAAAACCTCAGTTTAGCACGAACGGGGAGTGAATTAAAGTCTCGCTCACCCCAAGATAGAATCCGGATCCCAAAATTAATATGAGTGTGGGCGCGAGACCATGAAGGCACGAACGTACTGCGAATACAAATGAGGTACGTGGTTAAACGCATGAGCAACGCCGCCTCCATTTATCACAGAGCGTCACGTATACGATGTTGACGAAACAACGGGGGCTCGACGTCACACCTCGGTGGAATTAATCGCTGCGAACAACAACTCTGGCTGAAAATATACATCATCGCGACTCCATGACGAAAATAGATCCTTCCCTTTTGTGCAATGATGTCACGGTATTTGCACTTCCGTGGCGGTTAGCGTTCCCGACCTCGGAGTATTCGCGGGCCACGCAGGCTCGAGGAGGTGCTGGCTCGATTTTTTTGATCGTGGTAGTCGTCAGTCCACAGTCAAACCAGCTGATCCTCCACGCCAAAGGGGTGACTCGATAAGACGGGTACCTGGCTCAGGCTAGGGGAGAGAGAGAGAGAGAGAGAGAGAGAGAGAGAGAGAGAGAGAGAGAGAGAGAGAGAGAGAGAGAGAGAGAGAGAGAGAGAGAGAGAGAGAATCATTAATGGGATGGCCTTGATGAGGGCCTCAGTTCCCCCGTACCGTCTCAGAGCTAACATGAAAAAGGAAAAATATCATATAAAAGGAGAACAAAGTAAACAAGGAATTCTATAACCTATACAAGAGGAGGACGTTAAGGGAATATTTGTGAGGTGTTAATACGCCCAGGCCATAGCGCTACGGTAAGAATATGTAGATCCAACCCACACCATCCCAGGTACAAAGAATTTTTTTCGGGCACCCTGAGTGTTTTTCTTTTTTCCTTCCTGGATGAAATTCACACGCGTAATTCCAGTGGAAATTTAATTAAAACAAACAGTGGGTGTTTGTGAAACTCTTGTATATATATATATATATATATGGTAACGATTTACCAATGGGAGAGGAGGATTCGAACCCAGTCCAACCGCGAGGCGAGCCGGTACTATATCCATTGGACCACGGGGCCTCGTGGTCCACTGGGTTATGTACCGGCCTGTCGTTCGTTGGGAATGCGTTTGGATCCCTCTTTGCCCATATGTAAATCCTTATCATCTATTCCACGCGTTCATTCAGTTGTTATCTGCAAAACACCTGAATGTTTTTAAACTTTGTGTCATGCTAGATACCCATTCTACCCTTGGACTCTATACTACGATGAAAGTTTTCTCATTTGACTTCATTGACACATTCATCTCCTAAAGAATATTCTTTATCTTTTACATGTTCAAGTAAAGTTGATTTCACTAGTTAGCATCCGATGGTGGATGTCACGATAGTACTTTGCACAGACGAGAGGCTGTGTGTGTGAATAGGAAGATGATATGAGATATCTAGCGTAAGATGAGAGACTGAGGAAATCACCATAACATTCATTCATTAAAGCGGAGATGCTTTTTGAAAAAAGACCTTAACAGAGGCCTCTCCATCCTTTTCCGCTATCGGATAGGAGTTCTAATTTCCTTGAAGAAACAATATTCGTCTCATATCCTTCTTTCTCATCGCTGAGAGAGAGAGAGAGAGAGAGAGAGAGAGAGAGAGAGAGAGAGAGAGAGAGAGAGAGAGAGAGAGAGAGAGAGAGAGAGAGAGAGAGAGAGAGAGAGAGAGAGAGACTCTTTCCTCTTCTTTTGTTTCATATTAAGTCCTCGCCCCTTTCGATTCCTCTCCACTCTAAGAAAACAATCTTTACGCGCTGTCCTTTAATCCAGTGGGGTTTTGTATCATACCTCTCACTACCCCGCCGTCTCACCGAAGCCTGCCTGACTTATATTCCTCCGTCTCATATCTCGGTGTGGCAGCCGCTCCCAACTGTGTCCCCTCACCCTCCTCTGTCCCACAACACCCGTGATACGGTGACCATCTCTCACTTCTGAACGACGCAACAAGATTTCCGGCGGCGCAGATCACCGTCATCTATTCATCCGCTAAGCCTTCCTCCTGCTCCTCCTGCTCCTCCTCCTCCTCCCCCGGCCTCAGATCTACTTCCATGGCCTGAATATCCGCGCGAATCTCCGGCAGTCGCATCTTGCTCTTCTTTCTCTCAGTATCCAGTGAGACTTACTCCCCGTGGAGAGCCAGGCTCTCCTCTTCTCCTCCTGAGAGGACCTGTAAGGGTCCCACTATACCACCAATAGGAGAAAACCTGCCACACTGGAACTTATTTACATATACATTTATTTTACCTACCGTCTCCTTATTCATTTAAGCATTCTGGCTGTAACAAAACCTATGCATATTCGAGAGAATTACGTCCCTGACATTTCCTTTTATTTTTTTGTTACAGAAGATGCGTTTCTGTCCACTTGTTAACGAAGGTGACACATAATCGTACACATCCTCTTTCCGTCACTTTCACCTCTCATTTTCTGTCACCTTTGCTATTCAACCCTTCAGAGCACAACATCTCTTTTCCACACACACACACACACACACACACACACACACACACACATACACACACACACTTGCTTCTTATTACCATATTTATCATAAGTAGGTCTGGCTGATTTTTTCTTTCTACTTTCTCGTGCTCTTCTTAATTGGCATTACCTAAATCTTTGAAAATAAAAAATTAGATCAAATTAGTATCCTTCAAGCATATATTCCATCAATTTCCTTTTTTTTTTTTTTTTCAAAACTTACCATTCTTTATCATTCAGTTACAGCAAGCTATGAAAGGGGTCCTTCGCGCTTCGTGGTATATTGAACTCTTACCTTTTTTCACGTTATGATAAATACATTGTTCAACCTAAGATGAAATCTTGAATTAGAAGGAATATAATCATATGTGCGACATCGGATCATCTTCATAATTTCATTGGTTCCATTCCACATACAACCCAATGTCAAAAGCTCCTTGGGCATCAAGCAGCTTAAATTCTCTCTCTCTCTCTCTCTCTCTCTCTCTCTCTCTCTCTCTCTCTCTCTCTCTCTCTCTCTCTCTCAAAAAGAGATCCTTTTCAACTTCTATTGTGCTGCCGCGACTCTGTCAGTTCAGCGCCTATGTGTGTGTGTGTGTTGGAACAAGTCAGCTTTGGGACCAATTGGATTCAAACACCATTAACCAGCTGTTACTCCATGTGAGAGCTGTACAAATGTTTATTCGACGGTCGGTTGGCTGGCATGAAAGGGGGGTTGGATGCTACGCCAGAAGGAATTGGATGCTGGTATTAAAGCCTTGAATGCTCTTTGCCTACAGGATGCCGGAGAAGAAGCGACTTCGATACAATAGCCTTATCCTGCTATCATTTCCTGGGCGGATGGGGGAGGTGTGTGTGTGTGTGTGTGTGTGTGTGGTGTGTGCGGGAGGGAAGGAGGGAGAGAGGTGCGTACGATTGCAATAACATTGACACTACTTACATCTTAATATCCACTATCATCCTGCAATGGCATAAATCAATATAGATATGTCTACGCCATTTCTTCTCTTATTTACATAGTTCCCTCTCTTAACTACCTATTTCTGTATCTCTTTATTACCTATTCTTATATTACCTGACGTTACTACAAATACACTAGCAGTACTGCCAATCCCATTTACCCAGCTATCGAAGTATATATATATATATATATATATATATATATATATATATATGTATGGTTGCGAGGCGTGGGCTATGGATAGAGTTGTGCGCAGGAGGATGGATGTGCTGGAAATGAGATGTTTGAGGACAATGTGTGGTGTGAGGTGGTTTGATCGAGTGAGTAACGTAAGGGTAAGAGAGATGTGTGGAAATAAAAAGAGCGTGGTTGAGAGAGCAGAAGAGGGTGTTTTGAAGTGGTTTGGGCACATGGAGAGAATGAGTGAGGAAAGATTGACCAAGAGGATATATGTGTCGGAGGTGGAGGGAACGAGGAGAAGAGGGAGACCAAATTGGAGGTGGAAAGATGGAGTTAAAAAGATTTTGTGTGATCGGGGCCTGAACATGCAGGAGGGTGAAAGGAGGGCAAGGAATAGAGTGAATTGGAGCGATGTGGTATACCGGGGTTGACGTGCTGTCAGTGGATTGAATCAAGGCATGTGAAGCGTCTGGGGTAAACCATGGAAAGCTGTGTAGGTATGTATATTTGCGTGTGTGGACGTATGTATATACATGTGTATGGGGGGGGGGGTTGGGCCATTTCTTTCGTCTGTTTCCTTGCGCTACCTCGCAAACGCGGGAGACAGCGACAAAGTATAATAAAAAAAAAAAAATAAAATATATATATAAAACCCCTTTCCAATTCAGGGTCTCTGAACCCACTATAGAGTATCTGATCCTACCATGGGTCTTCTTGTTTCCTTTAAACGCTCACTAATAACGACAGCGATTAAACCCCAAAAAAACTCAATTTCTGGAGCTACGTTCGCGCGCGCCATCGCTCCACATGAATTTTGACCAGTAGCCATAAAGGAAAGGATATGAAAATAACTTTTTTGTTCCCTGGTATGAAACTGTTGGGGGAGGGAAAGTAAAAGTGATGCAGTTTTCAGTATTCCCTCTCGTATCCATCTCGCTTTATCCAGTAGTAATAGAGCTGTTGGATGGACGACTATAAACGTTCATATGCCTAGGACACAATGTTCTTCAATATTTACCTTTTCCTCCCACAATTTTTTTTTGTTCTCCTCCTCTCTTTTCTATGTAACTAAAACACTGTATCAATTAACTCCGTTTGGGGAGGAGAGGGGGTGGTTCGCCTCCTCCTCCCTCGACTTGTAATTTCACACTGTAGAATTGGCTATATTGGTAACAGAGGAGGAGAAGGTAAAGAGGTGATGGGAAAGCTGGTTTTGTATGATGGCTGAAGAGAGAGAAGGAGAGAGAGAGAGAGAGAGAGAGAGAGAGAGAGAGAGAGAGAGAGAGAGAGAGAGAGAGAGAGAGAGAGAGAGAGGCTTGTTGTATGCGGTGGTGATGGTGGTGAGGTGGAGGGTGCTTCACGCCCGCCAGCTCCCTCTCCCTCTCTGTGTCTCTCCCTCGTCCAGGGTTATGGCCAGGCATTACCTGAAGGACCTTGCAGGGGGAACCGCAGTATTCGTTCAGGGGAGAGTTTATGGACCAACCCCTCTCCCAGCTCTTGATTGTGGCTGATTCAGACGTCACGGGAAATATCCAGCACAGTTCATTGAATGCTGCCCACTGTGAAGCTGGGACGAATCGCAGCAGCTGGGCGAGAAATGAATCTTAAAACAAGAGACTTACAGAGGAATACAGAGGAATTCAAACAGCAACAGACCACTGGATCCTTTCGAGTTTGCATTGAGGCTTCAACGAATTAAACCACAAAATGCTGACGAAAACCTTCACGAAATCGTAACATCGAAGCACTCAAGAGACTTCGAATAACTGCTTCAAATATTAACGAAGCGAAGCTTCATCATACCTTACACTACTCACTCGAATCTTCAGTAGATCGCGCCACCAGTGATCACATGAAGCCTCACGATTCTGAACCACCTCCTCTCACGGAATGCTTCAGTAACTCGTCGTTCGAGCAGGGCGAAGTCACGGGTATCGATCCCACCCACCCGAAAGTCTGGCCTCTCCTTCCAACTCCATCCACTCCAGAACTCTCAAAATAACTTGGCCACAGATAAACAACAAACACGATTAAACCAACCGCGGAACAAACACGGATATTGCCACTCGCCCGAAGAGGCTTCCCAGGGGGGTGTAACGGGACAACTTTATTAACACTCAAAACAAATTTGCGTTACCATCACTCTGAGGCAAAGGCTTCGGGACTCGCTAACCAAGAGTCGCAGCGGGCAGAGACGAAGGCTGGCATGTTGTCTGTGATGATCCGGCTCGCTTTTAAAAAAAACTCCTCCCCCTCCTCATGATTCGCCAGTGGTTCTCCAGTGTGTATATATATATATCTTGCCCTGAGTGGCTTGAGTTAACTCTATTGGCTTAATTGCTTTGAGATATAATATCTTGGAGGATTCAAAATGTTTGCTCGAAAGTTTTTATAACTGGTCTGTTGTGGAGGGTCTGTCTGTCAGTCAGTCTGTCTTCTGTATATATATATATATATATATATATATATATATATATATATATATATATATATATATATATATATATATATATTTCCTAAAAAGCTTTTTTTCCAGCGTCTTCGAGCGTTTATCAAACTCACATTGGTCTGTGAGTAGATGTGCTTACGTCTTTGTGTGTGTACATGTATGCGTGCTTTTAACAAGCTCACTGTAATTTGCCTGGGTTAAAAAGGAGAGTTTCGTGCAGTGTTGGCTAGATAGGAAAGAAGTTCCGCACACAAGCCCCATTCAGCAGAGAAACGGAAAGTATATTTCGCTTGGTATAACCAGAGAGCATATCATAGATCGTATACTCTACGAACTAGCTCTAAATCTCCTTATACCTACAGTCTCCAGCTTCCTTCCTTTCTCTTGAAGCAAGTAATCTTCTTTCTTTTTCTCTCTATATATCATCCTCCTTTCAGCTTCTCTATCTTTTCCAGCTGGGGTAACTCCCTTGCCGCTGGTGAGGGCGCAGGTTTACCTTGTGGATTTTCCTTATCTGAGGCGCTGTGGATGAAGGCCTACTTCAAAACTGAGGGGGTGGGGAGGCCATGTTAATTTCCACCTCTCATTACGATAATCTAATGATAGGATATTTGTGAAGGTTCATGCTTGAAGATCACTCGTTCGTGGAATATATATATATATATATATATATATATATATATATATATATATATATATATATATATATATATATATATATATAACTTATGGTGATTGTGAATGCGATTCATAGAGGCGAGGTAGAGAAAAAAATATATTTTACGATGATACAAGAAAGGATAGATATCAGAGAGAGAAATTCAGATGGGGGAGAATTTGATACAATGAAGATATCATACAGACTTAAGATTACAGGCAATAAAAGATAGATAGATGCAGACTTATGATTACAGGCAATGATAGATAGATACATACAGACTTATGATTACAGGCAATGAAAGATAGATACAGACTTATGATTACAGGCAATGATAGATAGATACATACAGACTTATGATTACAGGCAATGAAAGATAGATACATACAGACTTATGATTACAGGCAATGAAAGAGAGATATCATAAATTTCAAATGATGGTTTCCTAAGGTATGATATCTTGATGATAGCATAGAAGACAGAACACATGAAACAGAAATACGAAAGTAGATAGAGGAAAATTAATATGATTACTAACGAGAGAAAGATAGCAGCGCAAAAGTGATCATGATCAGATAATCCACAAACTTCTTACGGTAGATAGATAACGAGCCCCTTCGCATATCAAGATAACAGAAGACTACGATACTGAATGGGAGTGGAACACTCCCATCATGACCAACCATCACCTCCTCAACCAACACCTCCTCAACCAACACCTCCTCAACCATCACCTCCTCAACCATCACCTCCTCAACCATCACCTCCTCAACCATCACCTCCTCAACCATCACCTCCTCAACCATCACCTCCTCAACCATCCCCTCCTCAACCATCACCTCCTCAACCATCACCTCCTCAACCATCACCTCCTCAACCATCACCTCCTCAACCATCACCTCCTCAACCATCACCTCCTCAACCAACACCTCCTCAACCATCATCTCCTCAACCATCACCTCCTCAACCATCACCTCCTCAACCAACACCTCCTCAACCAACACCTCCTCAACCATCATCTCCTCAACCAACACCTCCTCAACCATCATCTCCTCAACCAACACCTCCTCAACCATCACCTCCTCAACCAACACCTCCTCAACCAACACCTCCTCAACCAACACCTCCTCAACCATCACCTCCTCAGTACATCAAACCAACCATGAAAGATAGGAGACCAGAGAGAGAGAGAGAGAGAAAGAGAGAGAGAGAGAGAGAGAGAGAGAGAGAGAGAGAGAGAGAGAGAGAGAGAGAGAGAGAGAGAGAGCAAACCCATGTGTGGGGGTAAAAAAAAAAAAGGAAAAGAAAAGAAAAATAAGTTTAAGAATTCCACGCCCAGCTCACGGGAAATCCGAGAAGTTAACTTTTCCAATTTCATTCCAAAATGAAAACCAAGTCCAGTCAGAGGAGGTGGGAAGGGGGTGGGGGGTTGGGGTGGTTTAGGAGCGGAAAAAGGGGGAGGGGAAGGGGAGGGGAAGGGGGGAAGGGAAGGGTTGAGGGGAAAGGGGTAAGGGGTGATTTTTGGCATTTTGTATTTCCAATGTCTCGGTAAAAATCTGTCCCACTCTCTCTCTCTCTCTCTTTTTCCCCGGGGGAGTTTTATGATCGAGAATGACCTCGTTTGACCTCCAATACTTGACCCAGTATGAGCTCCAATACTTGACAAAGCTCAGCGGAAATAAAGAAAATGGGACTCCTTTTCTTTTCAACGTCTCCCGGCGGAAATAAAGAAAACGGGACTCCTTTTCTTTTCAACGTCTCCCGAAGAGAAAAGAAGAAAAAAATAAAGAAAACCTTTTGTTTAAGGCTTATGGCTATGAGAACTGGTGATAGAGGCATGGACGATATATGTTCGTGGGACTAAATTCGATTTTTGGCATAAGATTAACTCATAAGCTTTGTTTAATTTCTGGCTTTTCTAATAAAAATAGGCATTGGATATCAGTACAAATATGTATGTATGTATGTATGTATGTATGTACATATATATATATATATATATATATATATATATATATATATATATATATATATATATATACATATATATATATGTATATATATATATATATATATATATATATATAGAGTGCATATGAACGCACACTTTTTATAGAACACATAATGCCCTCCAACACAAAGACTCGAACCTGGACCTTTTGCGTGGTAGCCGGGAACGCTAACCACTCGACTGTGACAGCCGAGTGGTTAACGTTCCCAGCTACCACGCCAAGGGTCCAAGTTCGAATCCCTGCTGCTTGGAGGGCGTCATGTGATAAATACATATTTCTATATTTACTTTTATTATTCTTAACCGCCGTCTCCCGCGTTAACGATGTAGCGCAAGGAAACAGACGAAGATTGGCCTAACCCACCCACATACACATGTATATGCATAAACGCCCACACATGCACATATACATACATATACATTTCAACGTAAACGTTCATATACATACACAGACATATACATACATACACGTGTACATATCCATACTTGCTGCCTTCATCCTTTCCCATCGCCACCCCGCCACACACGAAATATATATATATATATATACATATATATATATATATATATATATATATATATATATATATATATATATATATATATATATATATGGGAGCGGGGGGCTGGAAATCCTCCCCTCTCCTTTTTTTTTAATTTTCCAAAAGGAGGAACAGAGGGGGCTAGGTGAGGATATTCCACAAAGGCCCAGTCCTCTGTTCTTAACGCTACCTCGCTAACGCGCGAAATGGCGAATAGTTAAATATATATATATATATATATATATATATATATATATATATATATATATATATATATAGACGCATGAATTGTTCAAGTACTTCTCCTTCTCAGTAATCTGCCATGTTTGTTTGCGTCCTTCAGACTGACGGGGGAGGAAGAGAGAGGATCTAATTCCTTCGGATCCTTTGACTGTCACAGGATCCACTTGAAGGTGGGCGACTCAATTACTTGTCAACTTTGGCGGACTCATAAGATCGAACGAGGGTCCTCAGACCCCGAATGCAGCAGACGAGGAGACTAAACCGAAGTGGCAACATTATACTATTAGGAAAGGATATTGATAACTTCGAAGACATACGACAATTCATGTTTTGATATATATATATATATATATATATATATATATATATATATATATATATATATATATATATATATATATATATATATATATATTCCTATGAGTCCTCGAAGACGTGAAACGCGATCCCAAGTGCACTTTCGTGTAATAATCATACGTATGATATTTTCTCATTCATTAGAACCCCCCCAAAAATATTTTCACATTCGAATACCAATTTTTCACTCCAGTTCCCAACCCAGAAGAAATGTCTCACACTCGCGTATCAATTTCGCATTTTATCCCAACCCAGAAAACCATTGCTCATCTGTTCCCTAAACCCAATAGTTGTGAAATCTGAGTTTCACGAAAAAGTGGCCAAAGTTTCGTTAGCGCTCCCTCGAGAGCTTTGCAAACATCATAGTAATGATCATATACATTAGGGAGATGAAAATAACAGGGAGAGCTTTTAAGATTGGACAGGGAATGATATTGTTACAGATCTCCCGTGACATTCATTATGGAGGAGAATAATTAACGTGCGTGGCCCGAATGAATTCGTTATTTTGTTGTGATGAGCATTACCAGGTTAATCTGTACAGCGCCCTGGTGTGATGGCAGGCCGCGGGGGAAATACACAGATTATGAAAGAGAGAGATTGCTTTTACGGGGCGCAAATGGATTAATCTGAAGTCCGGACGTGGGTGGAAGGTCACGTATTAGTCAGGCCTATTGTGTTGAGGGGCATTGGATTAGCTACGTGGGGAGTGAGGGTGAGGGGGACGACGGACGGGCGGGCGGGCGCGAAGTGAAAATGGAACAAGGTGAACGACCCGAAGGGCACGACCCAAGCGGTAGGTGCTCGTTCCGTTCCATTAACGATAACAGAATGATTGGAAGCCATCAGAGGACCTGATGTGGATTGAGGTGGGCGTTTTCAGTCTGAGTGCCTAGGACTAGTCTGCTGGCTTCTCTTGAGAGTTTAGATAGTACAGCTCTACTGCCAAGGGTGAAATTGTGCCCAAGGAGACACATTAGCCCAGCGGCGAAGATGGAAAGGTGTTTGAATCCGCCAAAAGAAGAAATGCGTTCGAGACTAAGACCATTCCAAAAGCTATCGAAAAAAGAATGTTGAGTCTTAAAAATAAAAAAGGAGAAAGAATGCTTTACTGCATAATAGTATCTATAGATACATGAAGATAATTGACTGATATTTAGATGATTAATAAAGATATGAGTTGACACTCACTAAGAATATAAAGTAATGATTAGCTAATAAAAGGTCATTGAATAACAATTGGTTCATGATGGGAACTGACAAGCACACATACACAAAATAGCAACTGACCCAGGACACTGTCGTCACCTACTTGACATACGAGTAAAGGAACATAATGATTAATACGATCTCAAAAACCAGTCTGGCTCAACTGAGGAGCGAGTCCATCACGAAATATCAGACCTCCTCCGCAATGAATCATTTCGACACTTAACCCAAAAGAAAATGTATCACATACATAATCTGCGGTACACTGAGAACTCATCTATCCATGAAAGTATTTTTAACATGATTATGAAAGAATAATACAGCACAATTCTCTACCTAATGCGCTGAGGGTACCTGGTGTCTGGTGTTAAGTGGGGTTGTAGTGAAGACAGTGGCTGACGAGTTCCAACCCTACGGACGATGGTTGTAGCGCCTCTTGGCAACGATGGTTGTAATGTCAAGTGGTGACGGTGGTGACAATGGTAGTTGTAGGGTTCTCAAGTGGTGATGGTGGTGAC
>NC_092251.1:9362500-9382500 GCF_036320965.1 Panulirus ornatus
TAGTGGTTCCAACAATGTTGTATGGTTGCGAGGCGTGGGCTATGGATAGAGTTGTGCGCAGGAGGATGGATGTGCTGGAAATGAGATGTTTGAGGACAATGTGTGGTGTGAGGTGGTTTGATCGAGTAAGTAACGTAAGGGTAAGAGAGATGTGTGGAAATAAAAAGAGCGTGGTTGAGAGAGCAGAAGAGGGTGTTTTGAAATGGTTTGGGCACATGGAGAGAATGAGTGAGGAAAGATTGACCAAGAGGATATATGTGTCGGAGGTGGAGGGAACGAGGAGAAGAGGGAGACCAAATTGGAGGTGGAAAGATGGAGTGAAAAAGATTTTGTGTGATCGGGGCCTGAACATGCAGGAGGGTGAAAGGAGGGCAAGGAATAGAGTGAATTGGAGCGATGTGGTATACAGGGGTTGACGTGCTGTCAGTGGATTGAATCAAGGCATGTGAAGCGTCTGGGGTAAACCATGGAAAGCTGTGTAGGTATGTATATTTGCGTGTGTGGACGTGTGTATGTACATGTGTATGGGGGGGGGGGGGGTTTGGGCCATTTCTTTCGTCTGTTTCCTTGCGCTACCTCGCAAACGCGGGAGACAGCGACAAAGTATAAAAAAAAAAAAAAAAAAAAAAAATATATATATATACATATATACACACTAGTATTTGACTATCACTTCCTTTGGCACTAGCTGCACGATTTTGACAGATGGTACTTTTATAATTAAGTCATTCTGATCCTACAACACAATGGTGTTACATCCTGTGTCACTCTTACACAGACTAGCGTAATCGCACGGTGCACCTCACGTCTCTGACGTAACCTGGGTATATTATTTCCACTCCCTACCCAGTGGGGTTTCCTGACTCCGCCGGAGTCTGTGGTATGAAAAAAAAAAAAGGAACACGTAAAGAAAAATGGAAAGACTCACTCTCTTAATTCTCGACCCTGGAGGAACTACCTTTGTGGGACAGACCATCCCTTCCAGCGTTTGATCCCCTTCCCTCGTCTCCCTCTGACAGTATGAATTCAACTTTGGCTTCTTTCTTCATCGCCTCACAGACGAGAGCCCTCTGGAGGACGATCCTCGCTGGCACACAGATCCTTCCCTTGTTATCATCGTCGACAATCTTCCCTGACCAGTTCTTCAAGCCTCTCTGAATGGCTCCTAGATTTTGGACCGGACGAACACAAGATATTGTCAGGATCCTCTCATGGGATGTTATTACCTTCATCATCAGTCCTGTTTCGCCGAAGAGTCTGAGTGGGGGGAGAGAGACTATACGTCCACACAACACGATTGCAAAGACCAGAAACCCTCTTTTTCTTTTTCCTGGGGGAGACATGGGATGAAATTACTGAATACCGCCGTTTTCCCCCCTCCGCTGACCATATGGAAACATAATAGCGGTCAAAGTTGAAAATAAATACGACGTGCACCCTTTCTCTCCCTTTTTCCGTATTCTGCCATCTCTTTTTCCCCTTCAGGGAGTTCCACAATGTAAAGAAACTCTTTCGTCTTGTGTGCCCGACCGTAAAGAACCCTCAGTGACCAGGAAGCAACAGAGAGACTACAAGACGTAACTTGATATCTAACCCTGCGTTTCCTCCTCCACGTCTACGGTAAAAGAAAAACTTTCTTCTAACTGCTATCCGCTGAGCACCTCCTCAGCCCATTGTCCCTCTGGAATACCATCATGACTTGTGGCTGGCTGGCTCTCTAGCTTGGCGTAGGTCTTGGTTGTGGACCACCTAGACGACTTGGCCTCTGCTGCAGGGAGGTTTTCTCTGAGCCTCCTCCGGTCCACCAGCCTGCACTGCTCGTGCGCACATCAGTTGCTCTCATGTAAATCTTATCGAGACTTCTCGTTGCCTTGCTGTACGTGCGCGCTTTGGGCTACGGCCACATGATTCTCTCGTTCGGGACGTAAGCTTAGAAGAATTCTTCGGAGTTTATGAAACATTTGACAAATTTGGTTCACTTACCGAAGAGCTAAAGATAAGCCTCTGATATCTAACTGACAGCGGATGATGGGGGATATCTGGGCAATAGAGTTTTGTTGAGATATACGATTCGAGACAGAGCAAAAAGGCTCCGTGTTTTTTGTATAAGGGGCTGCGAAGGACTTCCAGTCTTACATGACACTGCGAATCTAAGAATCTAATAGAGAGAGAAACCCTTGTATTACCGCCTATAAAGTTAGATCTCTGTCTCTCTCTCTGTCTGTCTGTCTGTCTGTCTGTCTGTCTCTCTCTCTCTCTCTCTCTCTCTCTCTCTCTCTCTCTCTCTCTCTCTCTCTCTCTATCTATCTATCTATCTATCTCTCTCCCTCCCACCATACATACCTGTCAGCCTTCTCCTTATATACTCTGCCACGGCTCTCTCTCTCTCTCTCTCTCTCTCTCTCTCTCTCTCTCTCTCTCTCTCTCTCTCTCTCCATCATCCAGCTCCCACCCAGGGAACTCGCCTAGACCTGGCGAGGAGCCCCTTGTCCTCCCGAACTTTTGAGATTTCCCTTGGGATGTGCTCAAGTCCTAACCCCCACACCGCACCCATCCCTTCCTCTCTCTCCTCCTCCCCCATTAACCACAATACACATAATGTTATCTGCATCGAAAGAAAACGCTATAAATCACGTCCCCTACCCTTTCCCCCCCTCCTCAAAGAGAAATAATAGGCTTGCGTAAAATCCACGAGGCTTGGAAAAAAAAAAAAGGGAAATAAAAAAGGCAATTTTCCTTCCCTTTGAAATAACATATGAAGCTCTTCATATCTCGCACGGGGGATATTCAATAGACTCTTGCCACATTATGGTGGAAATCTGTAAGGTCGTGAGTCTGTGATAAAGAGGAAGAAAAGAGGGAATTCTATACGAAAAATCTTTTCAGTTCCACTGTAACTTTAGTTATATGTTTGTCGTTGTGGATTCCCCTGAGTCTATAAATCTCCTCTCATGATATGAGATTATTCTAAAGAACCTTCTCTTTTTTCACCATGATTTTGAAGAACATTTTGGAACGTTTGCTGACAAGGAATCGGGGATGAAAAGCAAAGAGATTTCGTTCTGAGATGAAAGACATATCGTTTCAAACATTCAGTGACTCGGTCAAATATTTTTTTTCTTAATCTTAGTTTACTTCTATCTCTTCCACTCTCTTCCTCCTCCTCCTTCCTATCCTTGCCTCTTTCCCTCTTCTTCCCATCTACTCTCTCTACCTATCCTTCCCTCAGTTCTGCAACTCTCTCACTCCACAACACTCTCCTTTTGAGGAAAAATATACATGCCTCTTTCCCTCTCCTTCCCATCTACTCTCTTTACCTATCCTTCCCTCAGTTCTCCAACTCTCTCACTCCACATCACTCTCCTTTTGAGGAATAATATATATGCCTCTTTCCCTCTCCTTCCCATCTACTCTCTCTACCTATCCTTCCCTCAGTTCTCCAACTCTCTCACTCCACATCACACATCTTTTGAGGAAAAATATACGTAGAAAATCACCTGGAAAAGGCAACAGAAACGAAAATAATTATTTCCCACAGGTGTCCTGATTACTTCTCACACGCTGCGTCCCAGATACGTGTACGTGACGAGGTCACTTGAGGCAGACGGAAGCTTTTATTTTGTTGGTAAAAAAACTGATTCAAAGTGAAGGATATACGACACGTAACTACACGTGACGTAATTATAAGAACATTCAATCCTCACTGCTCATCTGCCAGGAGGTCGTGATGGGACCTCTTCCCCTCCAGCAGAGACGACCAATCGTGCTAATCAAAGCCAGAGGGTAATTTGTCCAAGACGGACACAAGACTGGCGATTGGACAAATTAGATTAGGGAAAAAAAAAAGAAAAGTGTTTATAGTCTTTCTCAAGTGATGGAGAGTGTACGTTCGCCACTAAGGGACATGGCACGGTACACATTTGTCCCGGTTCTTTCCACGGTCCGCCCCATGGGCCATGGCAGGACTGATTAGGTGGAGGATCGTTGGCTGTGTCCTCGTCTAGCCTCGGGGTACCGAAGGCGGGTACTTTGCTCCGCTGAGGAGGGATGTATACTCCGTCGTACCCTACATACGTTGTACTGAAGCATAGACAGAGTTCGATCAAAGATTGGGTGGAGAGGGAGCTCACGCAGAGGAAGGGGTGAGAGAAAATGGAAGAATGGATATGAGGTAGCCAGAAATGAGTTTAAGAAAACGGAGACTGTTTAAGAATGAAGTTGAGTGAAAGGAGGAGAGACAGAAGAGTGGCAAGAGTGAAGGAAAGCGGGAAAGAAGAAATTAAAATCAGGAGAGAAAGAAGAAGAAGAAGAAGAAGTAGAAGAAGAAGAAGAAGAAGAAGAAGGAGAAGAAGAAGAAGAAGAAAGAAGAAGATGATGAAGAAGAAGAAGAAGAAGAAGAAGAAGAAGAAGAAGAAGAAGAAGAAGAAGAAAGAAAGAAAGAAAGAAAGAAAGAAAGAAAGAAAGAAAGAAGAAGAAGAAAGAAAGATCATGAAGAAAAACTCAGAAAGCGCTACTGAGGGAGAGAGAAAAAACAGATTGCTTGTCCGTGTTGTGAGGTGCTCAGAAAATCCCAGGTGTACGACGTAGATTGGATGCAACAGTTACAGCCCTGCCGAGCGACACCAGCTGAGCGAGAGAGAGACAGCTGGTGTACCTGCCACAGCCTTGACAGCCGGCACCAGCTGGGAGAGACCGCAAGAGTACACTAGTCATACATGGCTACAGTGGATGACGCTAGTTCGCTAGATGAAGAAGAATGGACAAAAATGAGACACATTCTGCTCACATGCAAGTCGTAACGAAACTAAATACCCATACTAAACAACCATAGGAAATAGAATAGAAAGCTAGCAGCTAGGATAATGATAACATGAATAACAATAATAAAAAGGAGGAGACGAAGAGAAATTGGGATAGGAATCTAACCGCCTCACATTGTGCGAGGCATCTGAAGACATGGATATGGATGGGGTCGCCTCCCTGGCATACTAGACACACACACAAAAAAGGATCACTTCTGTCACTCGTTCTCTCCAGTCGGTACCCTCACAGGGTGTCACACTCGACTCCACGAGCCAGTCATGTATCTAGCAATACACATAGACTCCTCAAACATGTGTCCAGTTTCTAAGGATCGACAAGACTGAGGGACATCAGTTTCTTGACTGTTAGTGTCGAGTGTGGCGAAATTTGAATCACTTATAAAGAACAATTGAACTTGGAACATATATATATATATATATATATATATATATATATATATATATATATATATATATATATATATATATACATATATATATCTAATCTAACCTAACCTAACCTAACCTAATCTAACCCAATCATAATATCCTTTTCAGAATATTGCCACACAGGTATATCTCATTTATGAGGAAAAAGGTATTCTAATGGCTTAATATCAATCCTCATTTTCTCCAAGGATCAAAAGAGGATTGAGAAGTACCTTTTGAATATGAATCTGAACGCATTTTGAACCTCTGTGATTCCCCACTTTTCAACCCTCTTTCTCATCCCACTCCGCCGGGCTATTGGGAGATCGAAGGCAAGATACCAGAATGAAATACTGTCCAAAGAAAGCATTACTTCGACTAAATACACTTCGAGAATAGCATTTCGTCTCGTCCGGGAATCCTAAATGTGGTTTTTGAAGTTTGTCAAATTCGATTGTGGGTGAAAGTTAGTATGTATCACCCTGTTACATCTTCTGACTCTGTGTGTGTGTGTGTGTGTGTGTGTGTGTGTGTGTGAGTGTGTGTGTGTGTGTGCTTGCTTTAACACTAACTCATTTTTCCTCTATCTTTCTGCCTTCATCTGCCTCCTCCTCTTCCTCTATCTTTCTGCCTTCATCTGCCTCCTTCTCCTCCTCTTTCTTTCTGCCTTCATCTGCCTCCTCCTCCACCTCTATCTTTCTGCCTTCATCTGCCTCCTTCTCCTCCTCTTTCTTTCTGCCTTCATCTGCCTCCTTCTCTCCTCTTTCTTTCTGCCTTCATCTGCCTCCTCCTCCTCCTCTTTCTCTCTCTCTCCCCCTCAGAGCATGGCCCTAACGCAGCTGGTAGTCGACCTCGTGGTACGACTCTACCTCCCATGCGCAATATTCATGAATGTTGTCATTAGCATTCACAGTTTCAAAGATCGCCGCGCTCAGAAGCAGAATATCCAACGAAGCCCAGGCAGTAGTAGCAGCCTGCGTGGTTTCCTGATCAACTATTCTCTGTGATATTTGGCGAGAGGATCTCACCCATCGACAAATCTTTCTCATTCCTAACCTTGCAGCGCACGTGATCCGTGGTATGTGTAAGACTACGTGCGAATGAGAATATAATCACTTATAAGGCAAATACATGTCAAGATCAAAGGCCATTCTGAGTGTGAGGGACGGTGGGGGGGGGGGGGAAAAATAGAAGACACTGAATGTGGATATTCATCAGGAATCAATAGGTGTGTGTGTGTGTGTAGACAAGACACTTAAAGGTTACGGCAGTCATAGGAGGCTGGAAAGAGAAGATGGGAGAGAGACGGTGGTGCTGGAAATAGAAGATGAGAGAGAGACGGTGGTGCTGGAAATAGAAGATGGGAGAGAGACGGTGGTGCTGGAAATAGAAGATGGGAGAGAGACGGTGGTGCTGGAAATAGAAGATGGGAGAGAGACGGTGGTGATGGAAATAGAAGATAGAAGAGAGACGGTGGTGCATCATAACGGTTAGGTCTCGAGCGAACGGCCCTTCCCTCCACATAGAAACTGTGGGAAGCAGCAGCCAGACGCGCGCGCCTCGGTTCCACACTTAGGTGACATGTGTAGACAACATCTAGGCGGAGGGAAAAACAAATCTTGACGTAGGATTCCCACCTACCACTTCCGAATTACGTTTACGATGTTCCCCTCAATTCTTTAGCGAGTATTCAGAATGCATTTGATGGACATCTCATGTGCATTTAGTACTTGCGTATAATCCCAATCCCTTTTATGTGTTTAATCAAATTTTCTTATTTTCATGAAGAGAAATCAATTGACTTCAATTTGTTACACTCGGCATCGCCTGGTCTTCTGTCTTCGCTGCTCCATCAAGCAATTTGATCAGAGGGAAAGCCTTCGTAAATTTAGGAAAGGAAAAAGAAAGTAATCTTTCATCTTTTTTTTTTTAAAGGGAGTTTCGTGTTTATATTTGTTCGCCCATCTATAAATCCTCCACCAATCCTGCAAAGGATTATAGGATTGAACTCCCTTAGTTCGTTCATTCGTTCAGCTCTCCGTCTGCGACCAGCTGCGAACAAAAGTGGTTGGACAGATTTTGTAAATTTCATTGGAGGATTTTGCAGATTTCATGGGAGAATTGTTAAAAGTAATTGACAGATTTTTTGTAAAAAAAAAAAAACTTTTGCTGTAAAATCTCTCTCTCTCTCTCTCTCTCTCTCTATATATATATATATATATATATATATATATATATATATTTATATACGCACAATATATACGAAATATATCAAAAATATACATCTACCTTGCATATACTCAAATGCACACACACACATACAGACTCACAAAAATACATACACAAACACTCACTCATATATTCGTCTATGATCTCCCTGGTACTCAGCTACAAGCTTATTCGTGTCCTTCTCCAAAATCTTCGTCCCTCTACGCTTACCGCATTCAAATGCACTCGCACACAACACAGCTTTAACTGAAATTTTATGCACAAAGGCACCTCACTGCCCTCGTCTCTCTCTCCTCTCTCAGCTAACTCTTCTCTCTCTCCTCTAGTCTAGCCCTCTACGCCCTACCGCTTCCATCACTCTACCACCTTTAACTCTATTTATCTCCAAGTCACCTCCGTCTCTCTCTCTCTCTCTCTCTCTCTCTCTCTCTCTCTACTTAATATATATATATATATATATATATATATATATATATATATATTATATTTATATAATATATATATATATATATATATCCAAGCCTCAGCCAAGTAACCTAGTCTATCGACCAGCCCCTAAGAGAGGATGAACAGCTGGGTGGACTGTGGATCGACGGCCACGGCCAGGATTCGAACCAACACGGGCTCGACTCCGGATTGCCCCATAATGCCGTCAGAGAGAGAGAGAGAGAGAGAGAGAGAGAGAGAGAGAGAGAGAGAGAGAGAGAGAGAGAGAGAGAGAGAGAGAGTACTCACGTACCTACAACTTATAATGAGCCATAATGGCCTTGTCTCGTCCTTATATTGCGTTTGCGACGAGAGAAAATGAGAGAGAGAGAAAGAGAGAGAAAGAGAGAAAGAGAGAAAGGTTAAGGGAGGGATGTAGGTAGAGCGTGCGAGTGATGTTACGGGCATTTGGATAATCCGGAAGATTTCGTGGAACTGAAATACCATTTTCAATTCTCGATATTGTGACAAGGGAGAAGTTCTGTATTCCCAACCTTTTTGGGTCAGCTCGAGAAGGCTGAGTTTTGTTGGAGGAGACGCGTGTGTCGAGGGTTAGAGAGAGAGAGAGAGAGAGAGAGAGAGAGAGAGAGAGAGAGAGAGAGAGAGAGAGAGAGAGAGAGAGAGAGAGAGAGAGAGAGAGAGATGACACGTGTTGAAGTTGGAAGACTGGAGAGATGAGGACGAAGGATTGGTGAGAAAAGAGTAGCAAGGATGGATGATTGGTGAGTTGATACTACTGAGGCAGGAGGATTGGTAAAATGACATTGCTAAGGGCTGAGGATTAGTGAGGTGGCAGTGCTGAGAGCAGAGGATTGGTAAAATGACATTGCTAAGGGCTGAGGATTGGTAAAATGACATTGTTGAGGGCTGAGGATTAGTGAGGTGGCAGTGCTGAGAGCAGAGGATTGGTAAAATGACTGTTGAGGGCTGAGGATTGGTGAGGAGGCAGTGCTGAGAGCAGAGGATTGGTAAAATGACATTGTTGAGGGCTGAGGATTGGTGAGGAGGCAGTGCTGAGAGTTGAGGATTGGTAAAATGACATTGTTGAGGGCTGAGGATTAGTGAGGTGGCAGTGCTGAGAGCAGAGGATTGGTAAAATGACTGTTGAGGGCTGAGGATTGGTGAGGAGGCAGTGCTGAGAGTTGAGGATTGGTAAAATGACATTGCTGAAGGCTGAGGATTGGTGGGGTGGCAGTGCTGAGAGCAGAGGATTGGTAAAATGACATTGTTGAGGGCTGAGGATTGGTGAGGAGGCAGTGCTGAGAGTTGAGGATTGGTAAAATGACATTGCTAAGGGCTGAGGATTGGTGAGGAGGCAGCGCTGAGGGTGGCAGACAAGCGGAGTGACACTGTGCCAAGACTGCATGACAGATGAAGTTTTACACACGTCATCACCCCATATGAAGAAGCACAAAGATCTAATAGAGAAGATCCAGAGGAAGAGGACAAATGATGGCACCGGAATTTCAAAAAGAAAGCTTAGCTACAGTGAAAGGCTAGAGCTTCAATAATCTTCACCACAATGGAAGAGAGAAGAGCGAGCGGTGACCTGATCATAACCTTGAAAATTTCTTCTGATCACTTTGATGGAGGGGACAGAGATACCAGAAGCCACCATCACACGAATTTTAAAGAAGGAACTTGTTCGTATAGCACAAGTCTGGTGCATGAATGATATGAAATGAAGACACTGTGAATGCAGACGGCATACACGAGTTTTAAAAAAAAAGTTCAATGATATAGTTCATGGAATGGGACGCCCCACGAGTGTCAAACTACAGCCACGTACAGATCAAACAAGCAATTACAGGGAAGTAATTACAAATACGAAATCACACACACACACACACACACACACACACGGAAATAAGCACAGAAAAACACACATCTAATCATATCATTCAGTTATAAAATCGTCTCCACTCTCCTCTCCGGTTCCTTTGCGCTTGAACAGACGACTGAAGGGAATTCGTCTACAGCATGTACATGCTGGTGATGTAGTGGTACGCCATGTACCACAGAATGAAGGCAATCCTTACAGCCATCTTTCGTACACAGGGCGTTGTACAGAGAACCACAACAGGCGAATGACAGTGGCAAAAACTTTATCCATATATCATACAGCCACTCGCCCTCCTAGACGAGCCACCTCTAACAATGGTGGTGTTGTAAGAGCAACTCTTCCCGAATAAAATCCCAATCAGACTTATGTGTGTTGAGGGAGTACACGTATTTCAAAGCCGTTCCCACAAGCCCCTCCCCATACGTTTGGGAAGAACTGTGCATTTCCCATCTCCGATACTCACTTTCCCTTGGAATGGCAAATCTGGTCACGGGGTTGGCTGTGAGGACCACTGATGGGTGCAGTCTGGTGGGGAATGCGGCCTTATGGGCGGTGGGCAGCGCTATTAACACCAGCAGAGGCACTGTGAGGCTCAGCGTACAGGGGAGGATGGCTTGGTGTTGGGCCGCGAGGAATGGCAAAGGCTACAGAAGGCTTCGCTTCCTTCCTTCAACCAGCACTTCGTCAGCAGGTTACACGAAGACTGAGACGTATATACCTGTGTGTGTGTGTGTGTGTGTGTGTGTGTGTGTGTGTGTGTGTGCGTGTGTGTGTGTGTGTGGAAACATTCACGCTGCGATGAACAGTCATGAGACGTGAACCAGTTGCTGTTTGCAGATGATGTGATAATGATGGCAATGGAGGAATATTCAGGATGGTCCATGAACATGTTCTTCTCATAGACTTGGTAACACCGCGGTCGAGGAGTTACCTGTGCCAGGCTACATCATCGTTAGGAAAAGATAAAAACAACGTGGGTAAGGTCCGACCCGCTTCAAAAGGAGCCCAACATACCCTACTTCTGCGTATGGAGCGCAGCCTCAATCAGAACGGGAGCCTAACGAAAGGGATCGTGGGAGAGAGAGAGAGAGAGAGAGAGAGAGAGAGAGAGAGAGAGAGAGAGAGAGAGAGAGAGAGAGAGAGAGAGAGAGAGAGAGAGAGAGAGAGAGAGAGAGAGGGGGGTGGGGGGGAGCAGTTACCTACACTCTATTTCGCATATGTTGTAGTTATTTTGAATTTGTTTTTTTTCCCCATCAGCCATAAATATTGCTACTTGTGATATCATGAGTATTTGAATACTGCATATAAAAGAAAAGGAAAAATATTCTATTGGTATTAAAACCTACAAAAAAAAAAAAAAATGGCCCAAACTGTAATTTCATTATTTTTTTTTCCCTTTTTTAACCATTTGATGATAAAACGGTTCACCAGTACAGTGATACGACTGGACCCCCTCCAGACTTACACGATCGATACTTTAAAATAGAAGCAGAGAAGTTAGAGTGGTAGTCAAAGTAGTAGACGCCGCCCATTGGTTCAGAGGTGTTCAAACTTTTCAAAGCCACTGAACCTTCTCTCTGAACCCCTCGTCCACCTCTTTTGCGGAATCCAACTTCAAAAAACAAAATAACTCCATTTATACACACTTACTTAAAATCTGAGCCATACCATTAGACAGGTGTAAGAGCGCATGAGAGGACCGGACATCTGCACACTTCGAATGATACCATAGGGCAATACAAGTGAGACAGGCATTGAAGAGCAATAGACTGAACTGATACAGCATTGAAAGAAACACCTGACAAAGACACTGGGGTCGGCAGTGACAGAGGCCAGTCGTCAGGCATCAGCGAAAGGCCAACGACCAAAAGGCCAACGACCAAAAGGCCAACGACCAAAAAGCCAACGACCAAAAGGCCAACGACCCACAATAAAAGGTGAGTTTCAGGTCATACAGTGTATAAAGTGCGACGGGGTAACTCGCTCTGAAAATAATAACAGAGTCACTGGAGATCAACGGTACCAGATGAACGGCTTCGTATAGCATTAGGCGACAGCAACAGAAGAACAGTAGCATCACAGAGTCTCATCAACAGGTAAGGCCTTAACAGAGAGCATCACATTATACCCTTTACAACAGGGGGATCAACAGAGAAGCATTTGTGGCAAAAATCAGCATACGAGCAGTGAACCTTCAATGATTTGCTGTGTCCCATAAGTGATGCAGTGTCTCTGAATAGCTGGCGAATAACAGTGATGGGTAATGGCAGGGTTATGAGCACGGGAGAGACACGCAATGATCATCTCAGTCTCAAATATTCCACTCACGAAGAGCATTTCAAAAAAGAAAGGAGGGGAAACTATTCACTAGAAATAACAAAAAAATAAAACATTTCGAGATTTTTTTTCTTTTTTTTCTTTTTTGCTTCATACAGAGTCAAAGGTACAGACAACACCCGGGTTTCCAAAGGAGTGGATCAATATTTGAGAAATGGAAGGAGGACAGAATACATAGAATGTTCAGCTTCGCGACAACAGCCGGGTTTCCAGAGAAGTGGATCAATATTCGAGAAGTGGAGGAAGGACAGAATACACAGAATATTCATGTTCGCGACAACACCCCGGGTTTCCAAAGGAGCGAATCAATATTCGAGAAGTGGGAGGAGGACAGAATACACAGAATATTCATGTTCGCGAATCCAATAGATTTTTCACCATCGCGCCGGAGGAAACAAAAGCCAGCGAGATCCGAGATGAGATCCGATGAGATTAGTCTCGCTGTTGGGCAACCAATATTCCATCGGCTGATAATCGTGTTTCAGTTCGCCAGACAGCCTAGATCAAGGGTTCGGAACCCAAGGATTTCCGGATTACCCCTAACGCTGAGTCATCAGACTTTATATCCGAAGGCTGAAGAGCACACACACACACACACACACACACACACATTCATAATCACCCAAGGACCAATTTCTATGAAGGAGTCCTGGAAGGAACCAGGACCTCTCTCCAAGAGCTCCAGCAGCACAAAGTCTGCGCTACTTCCAGTTGCAGGGCAATGTAAACTCCTCGGAGGTGACAAGGTCTCTGACGACACTGCATACCCATATGATTAAGCCTTACTAAAAAAAAAGGTGATTGTAAACCTAACCATTATGACGATTCATCCCAAGTATTCTCTCTCTCTCTCTCTCTCTCTCTCTCTCTCTCTCTCTCTCTCTCTCTCTCTCTCTCTCTCTCTCTCTCTCACCATGGACCCGACTACCATCCAGAGAACACCCCGACCTCGAATTTCGGGCAGAGTGAACCAACTCATTCTTTGTCGACGTTTAACTTTATGCATGACCTAAAAAAAAGGTGATTGTAAACCTAACCATTATGACGCCTCATCCCAAGTATTCTCTCTCTCTCTCTCTCTCTCTCTCTCTCTCTCTCTCTCTCTCTCTCTCTCTCTCTCTCTCTCTCTCTCACCATGGACCCGACTACCATCCAGAGAACACCCCGACCTCGAATTTCGGGCAGAGTGAACCAACTCATTATTTGTCGACGTTTAACTTTATGCATGACCTCCCTAAAAAAAAAAAAAAAAAAACTCCCAATGTCCACAAAACGTTGTGGCCATCGCCTGAGCGACAGCGGATTTGCGACGAATCTTACGAATACGAAATCTCAATGGCACTGAGCACCGGTAGTGCCGACGAGGGAGAACGAATACGAAATCTCAATGGCACTGAGCACCGGTAGTGCCGACGAGGGAGAACGAGGTCGTGACTATGGAATCTCCTGGCATTTGAGCACCTGTAGTGCCGACGAGGGAGAATGAGGTCGTGACTATGGAATTCTCCTGATGGCACTGAGCACTGGTAGTGCCGACGGGGGAGAATGAGGTCGTGACTATGGAATCTCCTGCTTTTGATTGGCTATCGTGGTCATCCACCTCGTCTCCTGAACAAGGCGCTCTACACCGATAACATTCTGTAGTTATGTGTGGCCCATTTGCCCACTCGCACCGTAACCTATGGTGGATGGTGGCATGCACATATGTATGTATCCATCTATCTATTCATCCATCTATCTAAATATCTATCCATCTATCTACCTACAACATTCTCTGTTTTTTCCAGTCGAACAAAAGGCTTCCGGAAGGTAAATGTTGAGATTATCTCGGAAGTCCTTAAAATGGACTTCCTTTAAGGACAAGCTATTAACACTTCCAGGAAAAATGGATCTTCTTATTTCAGGAGTATATTCAGGACAAAGGGAGGGCGCTGGTGGTGGGCCCCCCTTTTTTTATATCCCTGTAATTGGACTGGAGACGCTCAGGAGAGAGAGAGAGAGAGAGAGAGAGAGAGAGAGAGAGAGAGAGAGAGAGAGAGAGAGAGAGAGAGAGAGAGAGAGAGAGAGAGAGAGATTGAGAGAGAGATCGGATACAAGAGTGGCGCACTCCTTTCGCAAGACAACTTGTATATGACATTATATTTTTTTCTTCCATTATTCTACTCGTTCGGTTTCGATTCCTTACTTTTCTACCGTCCCCTCACCGTCTCCACCTTCGGTAAGTGGCTTTTAGTAACGTCTTCGGTCCACCACCAGCCCTCGACTCTGTCTCATCACTTTTATTCATCGTCGTCTTTAAACGCCCTTCGTATTCCAAGGCACTCTTCAAAATGCGCCTGTGTTCTACACTTCTTCATCTTCAAAGTGCGCTTCTGTGTTCTACACTTCTTCATCTTTAAAGTGCTCCTCTGTGTTCTACACATCTTCATCTTTAAAGTGCGCCTCTGTGTTCTACACTTCTTCATCTTTAAAGTGCGCCTCTGTGTTCTACACTTCTTCATCTTTAAAGTGCGCCTCTGTGTTCTACACTTCTTCATCTTCAAAGTGCGCCTCTGTGTTCTACACTTCTTCATCTTCAAAGTGCGCCTCTGTGTTCTACACTTCTTCATCTTTAAAGTGCGCCTCTGTGTTCTACACTTCATCATCTTTACTGTTCATTTCCTATTGCCTCTTCGTTCGCCTTCATACTTATCTTCTACTCTGTCCCTGTACGATTACCACCACCAAAACTAACTTTATTTTCCTCGTACACTTCTAACTTGTTTATTCATTACTTCTCTCTATTCATTTTCTTACTCTCGTAAGTTATTATACTCCTGAAGGCTCCTTCTGTAAGTGGTTCCTGTCTTTCTCTCTGCTGGATCTTACACCTTGGCTGCCTAACACACCAGTTGTACGTTTAAGAACATATCTGACACGCTAGACAATGATATAAGATCAAGTCTGACACACCAGGTGAAGAGTTGATAACATTTCTGACACAAGAGGTAAAGAGTGAAGAACATATCTGACACACCTGGCTAAGAGTTAAGAACATGCCTGACACACCTGGCTAAGAGTTAAGAACTTACCTGATACACCTGGTGAACAGTTAAGAACATATCTGACACACCTGGCTAAGAGTTAAGAACATTTCTGACACAACAGATGAAGAGTTAAGAACTTATCTGATACACCTGGTGAACAGTTAAGAACATATCTGACACAACACGAGACGAGGTAACAACATGACTAGCCTCTGTGTGATAATAAGTGGGAGCGACCAAAGCTACTGAGGAAGGCGAGCGCAACCACAGTGCAGCTACCCACAGGCAATAAACCTCAGCCAGGCTTCGCTGTAATTGCCAGGCACACGTGCCTGGCAGGTAAGAAAAACTGCCACCCCTCACGTCCCCAATAGGGATCTCTAGGTATCAAACCACACACACACACACACACACACACACACACACACATACACATACTCACTCCCAATCGTCAACCAGGTGTGTTCTATTTGTACCATTCTGTGAGGAGTGAGAGTGTGTATGTATTTGTATGATTTGTATGTTACGAGGACTGAGTTTTACACTCGTGTCTGGTGTTTGTGTGTTTATTCATATGCATATTCTTGAGAAAAAAAATTAATTGATATACAAAGTCTCTTCCAGACTAGACATTGTGTATATATATATATATATATATATATATATATATATATATATATATATATATATATATATATATATGAAAGTGAAATCGCACTTCAGTAGTTCATACAATTTTGTTTAACATGTAATTTTTCTATACATAAGGCACGACATGTTTCGTGAAGACAATCCACCTCATCAAGTGCCAGTACTTAACAAAGTTATTTAAATCCCAACATCACACTTGAGTCCCGCCGTCCAGCACCTATCTGTACAGACCAACCACTGTCCGCTTTGTCTGGCAGTAACCGTTGTAAGGGAGAGTGATTAAAGGGGGATCACGGTTCGAGGATTGACCTGGGTAGCTGGGTGTGTCTTGAACAACCATTTTTCTGTTTTCGTGTTTTGTTAGTTCACTCATAATGATATGGTTAATGCCACGATGGGCTTTAAAATTGCCTGGGGACAAATCAAAGTTCTTAGCATTAGCAATTAATCAGAAAAGGGTATAGAATACCGGGATTTTCAAGATCTATGGGGTGATCATTTTCATGACAATGTTTAGCGATCGCATTTTTGTGGTTATCCCTGCGTACTGCATGACGGTGCCAATAACATCTCTCCGTAACTGTTTTTTCCAGTCTGGCCTATGTAAATATTTCAACATGTCTTGCATTTGACGGCGTAAACACTCCCAATGGAAGCGCAATTCCTTTGACTGATTACGCGGTAAAATAAGATAAGACTGAACTGGAACTCTGAGCTGAAATGAACACACCACGACATATCTACCAAACCATCAAAGACCACAAGTTATAAACCTGCAACTTACCCATACATTTCAATACACAAATTCTACAACCAGAAATTTGGTGAATTAGTCTATATTAACATTTCATGGGGATAAAGGTTCACATTTGATGCAACATCTTTCGATTTAACCTGACAGTAACACTGACATGCAAATGGACGCCTTTTGTCCAGTGAGTTGCTACAGCCAACATGGGAAGACCTGTATTAATTAAGAGACACAGACGAAACGAAAACTCCTGAAACCTGAGTGTGAACAAGACTCAGTCGCAATATTCATGCTCGCTCGCTTCAAGCGCAACTCCAATCTTGCTTTCATTATTCCTCGCCGCCACCTGACAACTTTCCGGCAACTGTGTCCGTCCAAAGCGGTGATTGTCATTGCTCTCCCGGAAGCCAATCTGTGACTCCTGGACCCGAGAGCCACTTACCAAGAAGACCACCACCGTTCAAGATCGTAATAACCGACTCGTCGACCCGGAGGATTTTTACAGTGTTCTGCCTGCCCACATCGAGTGCATATGAACGAGTCTCTACCGTACCAGGCCTTGTGTTCCCCGTTGGCCAGGAGTGTCTGGCATATTGGCCCGGGGTTATATAACAGTGTGGCGGCACTGTTGTAAACATCTCTATGTTTTCTAGTGCAGTTTCTCTCTCTTCTCTCTCTCTCTGCTTAATTCGCACGTTCCATTCTGATTTTACACGTACAGGCGCACATATACACTATGGAGGAGAGAAGAGTGAGGGGTGATCAGATCGTAAGCTTTAAGTTTCCAAGCCAAATTTGTGATAAACACAGGCATCTGTTCTTCGAAAGACGGAAGGATAAGTAAATCAGAAGATACGACATCACACTAAGCGAGAAACTTGTCAAAAAAAGACGTAAGTGAATACTTTTATGATACAGAAAGTGCTGGGTGAATGGAATAAAGGTAAAAACTGAAAAGAGACAGAGGGAATTGTGGATAGCATTCAGGAGTATAAAAGAATGTATGACAGCACAAAATGTTCAAGGGATGGGGGTCTCCACTGGTGTAGAACCTCCTCCTCGCACAGTGCAAATACACACACACACACACACACACACACGCACCAACCCACCCACCCACACACACACACACACACACACACACACACAAATCCCCTTCATTCTGCTTCTGTCAAGAATAGACTGATTATCTTGTCTACGTTAACTAATAATGCGTCATCTTATAATCAAGGTTTACTGTGATTAAAAGTGATAATGATCATGTTACTCCCTGAGTAATACACAATGATAATGGTGGTTCTTGACTACACACCTTCGTGGTGTCGTGATCAGCGTTCCTGACCGTCACGCTATCGCAGAACGCGTAGGGTCGGGCGCATAGGTTCGAATCCCGTTCGCGGTAGTTGGTCCACAGTCAACTTAGCTGTTCATCCAATTCATCCACCTCTAGGGGTTGGTTGATAGAATGGGTGCCTAGCTCATGCTAGTAAATATATATATATATATATATATATATATATATATATATATATATATATATATATATATATATATATATATATATATATATATATATATATATATATTGGAAAGGATCACAATTTTATGCGTGATCAAGATATTCCTATGAGTCCACGGGGAAAATGAAACACGATAAGTTCCCAAGTGCACTTTCGTGTAATAATCACATCATCAGAGTAGACACAAGAAGGACATATACCAGTCAGCTGATATACAACGAAGAAACGTAGCTAAGACGCCATTTGGTAAACATCGTATGTATACTTGATCACGTGCAAAATTGTGATCCTTTCCAATTTACATATCATTGATGAAATGACCTTGAGTGTGGCCCACCATATATGCATTAACCTTACCAATAACCAGCTTGATCAAACACGACAGTTTACATATATGCATTAACCTTACCAATAACCAGCTTGAGCAAACACGACAGTTTACATATATGCATTAACCTTACCAATAACCAGCTTGATCAAACACGACAGTTTACATATATACATTAACCTTACCAATAACCAGCTTGATCAAACACGACAGTTTACATATATGCATTAACCTTACCAATAACCAGCTTGATCAAACACGACAGTTTACATATATACATTAACCTTACCAATAACCAGCTTGATCAAACACGACAGTTTACATATATGCATTAACCTTACCAATAACCAGCTTGATCAAACACGACAGTTTACATACATGCATTAACCTTACCAATAACCAGCTTGATAAACACGACAGTTTACATACATGCATTAACCTTACCAATAACCAGCTTGATCAAACACGACAGTTTACATATATATGCATTAACCTTACCAATAACCAGCTTGATCAAACACGACAGTTTACATATATATGCATGAAGTTGAACAAAAAATTCACAAGGCTCGTAACGAACGACTATTCGAGCAACCCAAAAATAAACTGCCTGGGTTGAAGTTAGAATCCCACAGGGGGTGGTTTAAATGTCAATGAAGTTAACATTGGAGATAATGATAGAGTGGAAATAACTTACAAGCTATTCGGGAGGCCATCTTGAAACCGAGAACCATTAGACAACAAGTAATTACAGTCAGTCTCATTAAATTTGTAAGCGGTCTCTGTTGGTCCAGCTGGTATCAGAGGTTCGAGAGCAAGTGACATTTTCACACAGACCTTCCGCTTCCGGCACGATATTCAGGCTGATTTCCGAGAGCAGGACTTTAAATTAAGGCTTTGCGACCAAGTAGAGTAAATAATAGAACAAAAAAGACGTGTGTGTGTGTGTGTGTGTGTGTGTGTGTGTGTGTGTGTGTGTGTGTGTGTTGTGTGTGTGTGTGTGTGTAGAAGGGAACATAGGGAGGGTTTTTCCATGTATATACATGGCATTGAACGTTTCCACCTGCTGTTGGTCACTGAGAAGAATAATACGCAGGAATTTTCGCTCGTAAAAGCGGATTTTCTTTTAAGAGAGAGAGAGAGAGAGAGAGAGAGAGAGAGAGAGAGAGAGAGAGAGAGAGAGAGAGAGAGAGAGAAATGTATTTCTTCGATCCTGGGAGAGCCGCCTGCACCTGTTGCTCTGGGCTCATGCAATCACCAGAAAAAAAAAAACACCCACCAACTCTCTCTCTCTCTCTCTCTCTCTCTCTCTCTCTCTCTCTCTCTCTCTCTCTCTCTCTCTCTTGCAGTGAGAAGCAGTCGTGTGGGTCACCTGCGTTGTCGTCGATCACTGTGTTTGTGTGTGTGGAATGAGAGAGAGAGAGAGAGAGAGAGAGAGAGAGAGAGAGAGAGAGAGAGAGAGAGAGAGAGAGAGAGAGAGAGAGAGCTGCTATGCCTCCACCATCAGTGCTCACGTGTCGCCAGTAGTGGTCAAGCAAGCATGTTGGCATTTGAGTAATTCCTTCTCTGTACCTTTTTTTCTCTATGTCGTCGCTCGG
>NC_092251.1:9387500-9397500 GCF_036320965.1 Panulirus ornatus
GTATACCTTACCATTCAACCACCATGACCACACCATACTACCATCTCTCAGCTCTGTATACCTTACCATTCACACCACCATGACCACACGATACTACCATCTCTCAGCTCTGTATACCTTACCATTCAACCACCATGACCACACCATCATCACTCCGCCATAATACCAACACCAGTTCGACTCTCTCTACACCTCTCAACACAGCCAAGCCTTACAGATCGGTTCACCATGCAAGGGCGAGCTGATCTGTTTCAGGAGGCAACACGACCAATCATAATCCTCTCTTGCCCTCCAGCAACGACTGCCCTTGTTGCTGATCCCTAAGTTTGTTATCAGGAGCATGTTTCGTGCTCCAGGGAGGGAGAGAGAGGGAGGGAGGGAGATGCACTGCGTCTTCTAGCTATACTGTAAGTGCTACTGTTACTGGCTGCTGAGTTGATGCTATCCACAACCCGGGGCTATCACTACTGTTGCTCCTGCTGTTAGAACAGTGTGTCACCCTTCCTTATAGTCTCAAGACCACAACCATGATTATGAGATCAAGACGCTCCCTAGTAGCCAAACATGCAGTTCTTGTAGTCCAGATATTTCTCAAGAGGCTCCAGTCACCTGTTCGCACTCAGCTCTCAAATTTTACAGACCAGTGGCGCGTCTCCTCAAACATTCACTGTATTTACAAAAGCCAGCAGAACACCTTCGCTTTGATGGCGAAGGCGTCCTTCTGTGACAAAAGAGTAAAACGTGAGATTCCGTCATTAAATCTGTGCCTACGGCACAAGGGATCGGATACCTTGACAATGGAGCAGTTCAAAGGAACATCAGAGGTTACCTATACCTGCTCCAGCTGTTCCCCCGATTGACGGCGGTCCATACACACGAAGACCTGTTCAAATCGACGTTGTTGTCCCTGCCTCTGGCGCCGGAGAGAATGAGACATCAAAGACCCGTTTTTCTCACCATTTATCTCAAAAACCCCGACTCAGTCGTCCTCATGTGGACTCGGAAGCCCTCCCTTCCTCCCTCCTTCCCTCCCTCCCTCTCTCTTCCCTAATACTGGGTAGTATAATCAATAAATAACTTCCTCCCCCTTTTTTTTATTGTATATACATCCGTAGATCTTGGCCAGAGGCCGGGAGACCCATTTTTCCTGAAAAATGGTCTTGGACCGCGACGGTAATCCCCCTTGGCAATGGCGACAGGAAAACGACATTAACATCTTTATCACGTAACTTATCCCGACAACAGCCGTGCCTGCGACGCTAACAGACGTAATGGATGTTATTTGCGACAACCCCCACGCGCCCTCCTCACTCCTCCCTCCTCGCTCCTCACTCCTCCTCACTCCCTCAGCAACAAATCACAATAAGGTCGACCAACATATTCCAACGGGGTCTCTGTACCTGTCCGGCTCCAGCCATACAACGCAGTCGCCAGGAACCACGGCTGACATCTGGGTCTCCGGATGATGATTGGAGGGGGGTTCCTGTGAAGCTCCGCCACACACACACACACACACACACACACACACACACACACACACACACACACACACACACGAGCCAAATTCAACATCGAAGCAACAACGTCTCCTTGCAATAATGGCAGGATGTTTTTCGGTCGTGTGTGTGTGTACATCCCCACGAACGTGTTATTTTTTGCCGAGAGGACTTGGATGGAGGGGAGAGAGAGAGAGAGAGAGAGAGAGAGAGAGAGAGAGAGAGAGAGAGAGAGAGAGAGAGAGAGAGACAGACAGACAGACAGACAGACAGACAGATAGAAAGAGAAGCACCGCCATAGAATTAATGCTAAAGCTATGCGGACCAGAAAAAGAAAAAAAAAATAGAAATAATAACCCTAAGGGCACCACTAGCCGCTCAATCGTCCCGGAAATTCGAACGACTGCCCGAACCCCACTTTACCATAAGGACTCCATCATCTTTGCATTCTAATGGTCGGCGCTTCATTCCGAGGCGGGGGGGTTCGAAGCCCTTGTCTTACAGCCTAGCCCGCCCTCGTTCTAAGCCCATAATTGGCCATAAGGCTCAGCTGGACCGTTGGTTGTTTAAGCCGATGACACTTACAAGACAAGGATGGAGATGAAGGAGTGAGGCAAACGATAATGATGAAGGAAGATTGTAAGAGAAGGAGTAAGAATGAAAAGAAAGAAGGAAACTATGAAAGAAGGAGAGGAGGAAGTCATGCAATAATACACTGATGAGAGAGAAAATGTTGAATTAGATGTCATGTGTTTAATGACAGTCATGTCAAAGGCAAATTTCCTTTCTCTAATTTCCACCCACTGCTAATTTTTGCCTCTTCTCCTTCTGCTCAATATTATCATCTTCGCCAGCCTACGTATCTTTATCACTATCATCTTCACCTACCTCACCGTAAGCATCACCCTTTTCATCTTCTCTCCATTCGCTTATCTTCATTTTCTCTCCTTGTCTTCAACCCCATCAAGCAGTATTTCACAGCAACATGGGACAGTGGAATACTGTCGGAGCCCCACTAACACTGTGGTGGGCCACTGGAGACACTGCACCACTTGCAACACCACACCCAGCATGTTACGCACCAAACACTATGGAAACACTACGAACACTATACCACCACCAGCAGGAACACCACAACACCAACATGATGAACGCACACACACACAGTGCGCAAGCAACAACATAGTCCTTAGATCATGGCGCCTCCAACACAGCAGCGCCAACATATCCTACCAGACGCCAGGCTTTGCCTCTCCTCCTCATCCATTCATAGACAATCCTACAAACACTCATCTTCGTTAATATTGATCTAGGAATATCAATACATGATGGCAGTACTTCAGGGCTCCTCATTTGCTCCCAATCAACGCCATTCCAATGATCATTTTGTGGTTTACATCCTCTCGGAGAGACAGAGGGAAGGAGGGAGGGAGTGTGTGAGAGAGGGAGGGAGACTTTCCCTGGGGCTTCTAATCAGTTTCTCCGCCATTAGCCAGGCTCCTTGAGAGGGCAAGCGACGCTCCCAGAAATGAGACGCCCGCAACGGAAGGCGACGGCGCCGCTTGGTATGGTAATTAGTGCCATCTGTACGGGATGGCTTTTACGCGAAGCGCCGGAGGGGGTTGAGGAGGAAGGAGGGACGGGTATGGAGGTGATAGAAAAGTTAAATGGCTCGGAAAAACAAAGATCGTATTAGAAAAGTTTATTGTTGCAGTGTTGTGATGCTGCATACAATGGACTTGGTTTCGAGAGGTGAATATACCGTTTGATAGAGACAACATCTTCGGCCTTTCGTTGAATGAGAAGCTCAGCATCCATAGAGGAATGTGAATAAATGAATGATATTCTGGAGCCACTATTATCATGCACTCTATTCATGAACATCATAAAGGTCACTTTTCAAAATTATGTTTGTCTAGTGCAAGGGACTGGACCACGTATGGTGTTTGAGCTTTGTCACTTAACATATGCAAAAGATGAGCATCAAAAGAAGTAACTTCCGTGGACAGATGGATCCCCACACCCTCAAAGAGACCTTGGACAAATCCCCTCCAAATCTTAGAGTGGAGAATACATTCAACAGAGGAAATCTATCTCCAGCAATAGCCACAGACAAGACTAGGGGTTTAGTATGATAGTAACGAATAAAGGCTAGGACGCCATTTGGTAAACATGTTTACCAAATGGCGTCCTAGCTTCGTCTCTTCGATGTATTTCAGCTGTCTGTTATATTTCTCTCTTGTGTCTCCCCTGATCATGTGATTATTACACGAAAGTGCACTTGGGAACTTTTCGTGTTTCATTTTCCCCGTGGACTCATAGGAATATCTTGATCACGCGCAAAATTGTGATCCTTTCCAATATATATATATATATATATATATATATATATATATATATATATATATATATATATATATATATATATATATATATATATATATATATATCATATAGGTTTAGTTTGTCGCATTCTATGTCACATAATGCACTATGAACAGATCCTCCAATAATAGCATCTGTGGTATCATAATACATCTGGTGTATCATGTGTGCTACAAGGGACACTTCCTCCGCCACAGCACCGTCGTAGAGTCAGACCCTCTGGGACGTCCTGTTATCCGTACGTGTACGTCATCTTCATACGAGGTTGCCGAAGCAGCTGTTGGTTATTCATAAAGAGACCCCCACACACTGGCCCGGTAAATGGCACAGTCCTCCGGGCGACAGCGCTGGGGCAAATCCCCGGGAAACGTCGACACGCGAGACCTAGGCCCCCGGGGGCACAACGATAACATTTGCATATGCAGATGGCCCTGGGTCGAACACAAGGGCCCCATCCCTCTGATGGACCAGACACTGGCACTTCGACCATCAGGAAATTTGGTCTCATCGAGGCTTAGGTGCTCCAGGCTTTTTGACCTGCCTGAGGATAACACAGCAGGTGAGTCAGTCACCTTAGGCGAGGGGCTGCATCATCGTTCGTTGACGAACGAAAGTTGCACTTCCGTCAAGAACTTTTCCCTTCGCATGAGTTCATCCTTTCCCTAATGCTGAGTGTAGGAATCCGGCGCAGCCCTGGGTCTGCAGGAACCCATGGAGAAGTGAAGGAGTGAGGGAGTGAATGTTATGAAGGACCGTTGAATGTGTTATAGACGATAGGGTGGTGGATGTTATGTGTTCAGGGCGAGGTGACGTGAGGAGCGGGAGATTCATGGCGCATGGTACGGCGAAAAGAGAGGAGGTGGTGACAACCTTGGGTAAGATGAGATGCGGCAATGGGAACGCATTCGAATTTCTTAAAAAAGGGGTAATGGAATGCTTGTATATTGCTATTAATCAAAGATACGTTGGGTAGAAGTGAATGTTTGAGTTACAGTGGCATAAGTCTGTCGAGTATACCTGGAAGGTTGTATAAGAAAGCGGTAGATGAAAAAGAAATAGGAAGCGCAAAGCAGTCAGATTAGGGAGGAGAAATGATCGAGTCAGAAGTGGTAGGGGATGTGTGCACCAGATCTCTGATTTGAAGACTTTGTGTGAGAAATACTTGGAGAAAGAAGGGATTTGTGAATGACACATATGAATCTGGAGAAAACGTATGAGAGAGTTGCCTTATGGAAGGTGCTACGAGTATATACTCTGGGAGGAAAGCTGCTCAGGGCAGTGATTTTTCTTTTCACTGGGAGAGTGAAGTGCACAGGAGACCAGGTATGGAGGAGGGTGAGTGCTAACGAGTGAATAAGAATCTGATTTAAGAGTGCGAGGCTTCACCAAGGCTTGCTTACACACCTGTTCATTGATGGGATGACACGGGAGCATTGGGAGATAAACGCAAGGCTCATGGAGAAATGGGTGGATTTGCAGTGTATTAGGGGGTGAGTGTTGGGGGCCAGTTAAAGGACCCAGTTGTTGTTTGCAGATGACGCGTTTCTGGTGGCGTATTCGAGAGAAAAGTGAGAGAAGATGGCGTCCGATTATTTTTTTTTTATGTTGAAGGTTCTCGTCACGGACAAAATGCCACATGAAGGACGGACCTTAATTAAAATCTAAAGAGAATAATGAAAGGGAAAAATAAAAGTCAAAGGAAAGTACGAATTCTGGAGGAAGTGAAAAACTTGAATGCATGATTTATGATTTTCTCTGATGTTTTGGAAAAAAACCTTGGATTTACCTTTGAGTTTTGTGCTTGCAGAGAATACAGTACTTTATATTACCTAAGTTTCAATCAATATTTGTAAAATACAAGAAGTTCGTTTTCTGAAAAAAATCAAAATTTGAGAGAGTTTGTGAAAGAAAGAAGATAATGCTTAATGTCAATAACTGTGAAGCAATGATGTTTATCAGTGGTTTGTGGCAAGTTGGTTCGTGTGTGAATATGAAGGGAAAAGAGCCTAAAGATAGTGGCGTGCATTCGATACATAGAAACAGACGCGGCAGCTGAGGGAACTTTTGGAGTTGAAGTGGTTCATATTGTAGACCTATAGCATTTTACTCTCTTTGTGGACATGTCTAAGGGTGGGATGTCATGTTGCATTGGATACCAGTATATTTATGTCATGCTGGTGTCTACATACTCCCTCGCACCTAAACATAACATTCTATAATTACTGACATTTACAGACAGATACAAATACAATCCTTGCACCAAGTCCACTTAATTTCATCTGATCATCGAAGAAGAAAATTCAAGAGAAAAAAAAAACATAAGCCTTTGTCCAATCTATTTTTGTCTTCTCTCCATCGCTTTACCACTGACCCGAGGGAAGAAAAATCTAATTAATTTCAAGTCCTCACGAAAGCATTCCCCAGTGGCCTCACGCCATCCGGAGATTCTCCCTCTCTCTCTCTCTCTCTCTCTCTCTTCTCTCTTCCCTTCCCTTCTCTTCAACGGAGGGAAATCAGAAAGCCATAGGGAAGACATTGTTTCCTTTCAGAAATAAATTTTCAGGTCAGGTTTGGTCCTTGAGGGCGTCCGTCTTGTTTTCCCCCGTAAGGAACGAGAGACTCCGTCAGCACCAACCAGGTGAGCGGCGAAAGACGGTGGTGGTCCTTCACCCCCCCAACCCACACACTTGGCTGAGGGACGTCCAGAATGTAAGAGACTAAGACGTTCATCGGTTTGGCAGCGGAGGGAGAGAGTGAGGTGTCTCACACCGCGCTTGCCCTCACCAAGGATGTGATCCTGTGGGGATGATGGTTATTTACGGCCGTGGTTACTTGTTAGATGAACTTTTTCCATTTAGATAGACGAAGGATGGGAGACGGGGAGGTGCTTATCTGCTCCTTCTGTCCTCTGGGATAGAGGGAAGTTGACCTGGTCATACAGGGGGTTACTTTTTGCTCCTAGTGAAGCATCTGGACCAGTAGTATAAGGTTCGAGGGTACTTGTACTTAGAGACATGTGGTAATCGTTTACTGGAATGGAATGGAGGTATAAGGAATGGAATGGAGGTATAAGGAATGGAATGGAGGTATAAGGAATGGAATGGAGGCATAAGGAGGATAAAGTTTGAGGGAGGATGGTGTGAGGGGGAAAATGGAAGGAGGAATAAGTGGAAGAAGGGAAGAAAGACGGTGGAAGAGTAAGGCAGAGGGAGAATGGGAGGATGGGAGATGACGTAGAGGGAGAGTAAGGGATGAGAACAGATGAGGAAAATGGAAAAGGAGGTTGAGAGGAGGGTGTAGGGCAATGAGGCAGTGGGACGGTTAGCTGGTAGAGAGAGAGAGAGAGAGAGAGAGAGAGAGAGAGAGAGAGAGAGAGAGAGAGAGAGAGAGAGAGAGAGAGAGAGAGAGAGAGAGAGAGAGCACGGAAGGATGGCTAGGGTGGGTGGAAAGAGACACAGAGGTGGAGGATGAGAGGCGTGCGAGCGTTCTATCAGGACCTGGTTTATCTCTCGCTGGCACCCTGGTCCTCTGCGTCATCTCCAGTTGATACCGCTGGAGGGACTGATGAACACCGCCCTCCCTGTATCATACACGGATTGAGAATCCAAGTTCCAGAGAGGAATTCACCGTCCCATCGAGGCATTATGTGTATATGTCCCATCATGGCAGAACCCGATGTGAGAAGCCACGAGCGATCATCATTTCTCAGCGATGTATTTCCCTGAGAACCAATCGAGTCCACTGTGTGATAAATGGTTGGGAAAATGGAGTGATGATGGTGATGAAGAGGAGGAGGATCTCAGTCATCATCGTCGGTAATACTGAAGCATAAGTGATCCCGAAAAAAGGCGTTTCGAAAAGGTGCCTCGAGTTCGAAGATCTGAAGAATGTCTTCTGGATCGGGAGGAAGGCTTGCTGGCAACACACGAGACAGCGGGAGAGGAAATGACCAACAGAGTCTGAGGTGGTTTATGGTTGACTTTCACATATTCATACTGTGTGCCACGCTTCCCGCCACCTGCCCACACACACACACACACACACACACTTCTCGTGTCACCCGCTTCATTCCAAATTCAGCTCGTACGTCGCCATCTCCGGAGCAGTGGGGAACAGTGAAGCCGTTTTCTTTTTTCTTTTTTTTTCTTCTTCATATCTTCACTCAATCATGGGTTCCTGCCAGGCTGTTACTCTCTGGGCTTCTGGGAATGGTCTACAGTTCCCTTACCGCTGAGAAGCAAACGAACAAATATTACATATATATATATATATATATATATATATATATATATATATATATATATATATATATATATATATATACATATATATTGGAGATGACCACAATTTTGCGCGTGATCAAGTATATTCCTAAGAGTCCATATATATATATATATATATATATATATATATATATATATATATATATATATATATATATACCCTTTATATACTTTTCTATTTCATGTACCATTTACCTTAAAATACCCAAAAAAAACATCCAATGAACACTGTACCGAAAAGCGACCATCGGAGTATATTCCAATGTGAATATTCTATTATGAAAATCTTCTGTGATAAAAACTAAAATTCAGTAATACAATAGAGCGTTTAAGTAAAAGCTTAATGGCCGGCAGTAACGTCTGACCCTGTTCGTTATTAAAAATGAAAGAAGTTATTATCAAAGTTTTTAATTAAGAAACAGATAAGTTCGAGGATGTAGGTGACAGAGGAAGCGGATAACAGGTTTTGAAGGAGTCGAGAGATGCGATAATGAACTGAAAATTCAGTTTGTGAACAAAAGAACGATTTGACTCAGGTGAAATTTCCAGGGCGTGTGAAGTGTCTGGGGTAAACCATGGGAAGGTCTGTAAGGCCTGGATGTGGAAAGGGAGCTGTGGTTTCGCTGCATTAAGCATGGCAGCTAGATACTGAGTGTGAACGAATGTGGTTTTTTTTTTGTTTTGTTTTGTTTTTTCCTGGCGCTACCTCGCTGGAGGAGGAGGGGGATGCCATTTCATGTGTGGTGTGGTGGCGACGGGAAAGGATGAAGGCAGCAAGTATGGACATGTACATGTGCATATTTTTATATATCTGTGTATGTATATGTATATATAAGTTGAAATGTATATTTATGTATATGTGCGTGTAAGGCGTTTATGTGTACATATGTGTATGTAGAGGGGATGGGCCATTCCTCATCTGTTTCCTGGCGCTACCTCGCTGACGCGGGAGACGGCAATTAAGTATGAAATATATATATATATATATATATATATATAGCAGGTATAGGGCAATACAGACATGTTACAGCTGGATGGCGAGAAATTAGTCAAGCATAATGATATATCGCTGAAATGAGAAGCCATAACTCATAAGGAAAATTTGAATCTAATTCCATCACTTATCACCTTTTGATATCGAAAGGCCGAGGAGCACTCACCTCCTCTGCCATTTTCGCCTGAGGTAAGGATGGCTGAGACAAGCTCCTCGTCTTAAGCTGCAAATGAGCTGTACACTTCTGTATTAAAAGTAGAATGACCAGAAGGATCTTCATATAAGTGTTGAGATCATGAAATGTAGATGAATAATGATTATGGCCACACACACACACACACACACACACACACACACACACACATACACATACACACACACATCATAAAGAAAATGGAATCAAGTGTTGCCGGACGAACACCAGGATGGGGGGGGTACTGTGGCAAAAATCAGATGAGGGGCCTTTTTATTTTCCAACGCATTCCTTGACCTGCGTCTTTCCATCACTCGCTACTGGATGGTTCAGAAGCTCCCGGCAGGTCATCGCATACTGATAAATCCAGAATAGGTTTTGCTGTCAGGAGCCTCTCATGATAATTAAGCAAATACAAGTTGAATTGAAAAGTGGAAGAATGAGATCGACTCATCGGTGCATCTGGTGATGCAGGAAATGAATTGAGATGAATCACATTAGGATGTAAATGGCAATGATTGTTCAAGGGATATGACGGAAGGCACTGGGAAAGTATCGTTCTATCTATGCATGATGATGTATGTATTTATGTGTGTATGCATGTATGTATATATGTATGTAAGTATGTATGTATGTATGTATGTATTTA
>NC_092251.1:9405000-9415000 GCF_036320965.1 Panulirus ornatus
CATAGACCACATTTGGCAAAGTCCAACAGAGACAAACGGCATAGACCACATTTGGCAAAGTCCAATAGAGACAAACGGCATAGACCACATTTGGCAAAGTCCAATAGAGACATTTTCAAAGCACAAATCTATCCGCGTAATGCATCACCACAAGGCATTCCTCAAGAGTTTCTTCAAAGGAAATCTATTTTAGAATATACGCTCCAGGCTTTGAATTGTAACACAAAAGAACTGTAATGTATGTCAAGTTTTTTTTTCTTCTTTAAATTACTGTCTGAATTGGGTGGTTACTTAGCTGGTTGTTAAAGGTTTAATAATCACTGATGCATTGGTTGGTTACTTAGCTGGTTGTTAAAGGTTTAACAATCACTGGTGAATTGGTTGGTTACTTAGCTGGTTGTTGAAGGTTTAACAATCACTGATGAATTGGTTGGTTCCTTAGCTGGTTGTACGGGTTTCAAAATCACTGGATGAATTGGCTGGTTATTTAGCTGGATGGCTGGACTCATGGCCTATCAGACAGTCTGTGGATAAACTAACCCCATATGCCAAGTTTACATCCAACGTCCAAAACAAAAGAAAAAGAAAAAAGGAAAAAGAATTAGATCGTGAACACTTACTTCAGATGTTGAAAGGTAAACCCCAAAAAGCACATGGATACATCTTCACCATATACGTCCTATAGGAGGGATTTCGCCTCACCCGAGACATGAATAATCCCATCCAAACTCACTCTCTGGCATCGCACACCAGCTGATGACGTACTGCAGAGCATCGCAATAGGAGGCAGAGATGTATACGTCACCTTCGTAAACCCACGCTTTTCGTGGAAGTGTATTTACGATTGCGTTAATGAGGAGGAGGAGGAGGAAGGATTGCGATAGCTTCGTAAAGCCACGCTTTTCGTGGATACGTATTATACGTCACCTTCGTAAATCCACGCTTTTCGTGGAAGTGTATTTACGATTGCGTCAATCCGGAGGAGGAGGAGGAGGAAGGATTGCGATAGCTTCGTAAATCCACTCTTTTCGTGGATACGTATCTACGATTGCGTTAATCCACAGGCGAGGGAAAGGGAGGGGATTAGCGTTACTGAACGAATGGGTTGTAAGTCTTTGTTACGTGCTGGTAACAGGAGTAAAACTGGGAATTAATAAGAATGATGAGTTCAGGATAATGAGAACAAATGAGATTAATGAGTACAGGGTCTATATGAGAATTTATGGGAGTAATGAGAACAGGATTTTAATGAGGAATTATGAGACTAATCTAAGCAGGATCTTAATGAGGAGTAATGGGATTGATGAGAATTATTGAGATAATGAGATCACATATTTTTTCACATGGCTGAAGATAATATGTGGGGATACTGTCCTTTTTTTTTTTCTTTCTCGTTGACGGAGTGAGTTTAATAAGTTCTGTTCTTAACGGAAGGATAGAAGTTGAGAGAAGGTGAAGGAAAAGATGGAAACAAGAGAAGGAAACACAAGGTGAAAGGGATAGAGAGTTTTGGGAAAATGAAATTCTAACACACATCAATTATCTTTTTTTCTTTGTGTGTGTGTGTGTGTGTGTGTGTGTGTGTGTGTACTTCATGACCTAGTTTCACACTATGGGGAGAGAGTTCTACCCTCTAGGGCCCCCCAATCTCTTGAAAATTCTTCACCAATCATTTATCTATTCACCATCAGCACACAGCTGACATTCACACTATCATCATTGGACATATCCTAACCCTCCATCACCCTAATACTTAAGCAGTGATAACCTTCACGTCCTTATTGTGCCAATCAGGTCACCCTCACCTCTCCCTCGTCTATGGAGGACAACCATACCTCAGCTTCTCAATGTCGTCCATTTCTTTTAGTTTGGATCCCATCTTAGTTGCCCTTCTTTGGACTTACTCGAGGAAATCTTTATGCTTCTTTAGATGCGTTCACCGCATATGAGAAGGATTTTCCAATTCTGATATGAAGTAGTTGGGATTTTCATAATCATGTTTGTAAGTGCGATTCACACTTTGCCAGCAGACAGTTTGTATCCTTAACAGTTTTACCTGTCTGGCCTATATAGATATATACATTAGATAGTAAGACAAATCATGGAACAATTGGAAGTGTTCACGCCGTCAGATGCAAGGCATGTAGAGACATCTATACAGGCCAGACAGGTAAAACTGTAAAGAAGAGGTATTATTGGCACCGTCATGCAGTACGCAGGGATGACCACAAAAATGCGATCGCTAAACATTGTCATGAAAATGATCACCCCATAGATCTTGAAAATCCTGTTATTCTATACCCCTCTGCTGATTATACAACACGCAACGTCACTGATATCTGTCTTAATTGCTAATACTAAGAATTTTAATTTGTGCCCAGGTAATTTTAAAGCCCATCCTAAGCATTAACCAAATCATTATAAGAGAACTAATAAAACACGAAAACATGAAAAGATGTTGTTCAAGGCACACCCAGCTACCCAGGTCAGTCCCCGCCACGAAACCCTCATTAATCATTCTCCCTTACAACGGTTACGAACAGACAAAGTAGACAATGCTTAGTCTATAAAGATTGGTGTTGGACGGCGGGAATCAAGTGTGATGTTGGGATTTAAATAACTTTAAGTACTGGCACCTGATGAGGTGGATTGTCTCCACGAAACATGTCCTACCACATGTATAAAAAAAATTACATGTTAAACAAAATTGTATGAACCCCTACTGAAGTGCGATTTCACCTTCATATATATATATATATATATATATATATATATATATATATATATATATATATCTGATACTCTTTAGAATATGAATAATGAAAGCTTCACATAAATTCCCATGTGCACAAACACACAAACCTCACTCAGTCACCTTCCATTCGTCATACATACATGCCGTCACACACCCGAAAATCATCAGATGAAGATCTTTTACTCTCTCTCTCTCTCTCTCTCTCTCTCTCTCTCTCTCTCTCTCTCTCTCTCTCTCTCTCTCAAGCCACTTTAGCCCTTCCCTCTCCTCTTAACCAACTCCTATAAAAGCTATAAATTGTGATTTAAGAAATGTCTTCCAAAACCACCAGGACAAAAAAAAAAACGGGGGGTTTGGATCCTCTCCAGACCAGTGTGCAATAATTTCTCACTCGAAACGTTTGACTCTAATGTGGGAAATTTGTCCTCGTATTAGTTGTTGAACCCCCCACATCCCCCCACACCACGATCGCCAGGCCGCTTGGTGCGGTAGATGCGGTGGAGAGAGAGAGAGAGAGAGAGAGAGAGAGAGAGAGAGAGAGAGAGAGAGAGAGAGAGAGAGAGAGAGAGAGAGAGAGAGCAAGTCACAGTGAACTGCTCCTCTGGTATGAGCGTGAGGGTGTGGGGGTACTCACACACACACACACACGTAAGAAAAAAGCTAACTCATACAGTGTGTCGTAAGATGAAAGGCAGCGGAGGCTGAAGTGAGCAAGAGGATTGCGATGCAACTCCTGGATTCAGAATGAGGTTACTGGAAGCTAGAAGCCTTCGGCAACCAGAGCTGGTGTAGAGACCTCAGTGTGAGAGAAGACACACACACACACACAGTGTGAGGAGGAGGGGAAGAGAGAGAGAGAGAGGGAGATGCAGGCGAGAGGCGAGTGGAGGGAGGGAGGGAAGAGGATGATGATGATCAGGAGAAGCCAAGAGCGCAAGGTGGGCTGAGGTGCTCGACTGAAAGGCATGAGTGAATGGGATCAGGGGGAAGTGCCAGACCAATATTTCTGAAGAGGAGGAGAAGGAAGGATCTCTCTTTTTTTTTTCTTTTCTTTCCACAAGACTTCCTCCGTAGGAGGGGAAGACGCCAGGTACTCCATATCTTCTCGTCAAAATGAGGGAAGTGGAGGTAAATAAGTCACGTTGACCAGCTGGATCGAAGTCCGTGTGTGTGTGTGTGTGTGTGTGTGTGTGTGTGTCTCTTTCGACAATGGGTCTCAGGTTCGACGCGCCTTTTTATGGATTATCATGAGTCAGATTTTCTTCCGATTTATTGTCGTATCGGATTCCAAATACGTCGTCATCTTCTCTCTAGTCGTGTTTACGGTCTTCGTTTTTTCTTCTTTTGTTTTTTTTTAAGAAGCTTGATATTTGACAGCCAGGATAGTCGTTTACAATCTCTCTGTCTCTCTCGGTTGTCTCTCTCTCTCTCTCTTCTCTCTCTCTCTCTCTCTCTCTCTCTCTCTCTCTCTCTCTCTCTCTCTCGTTCTCCTCACTCTTGCTCCTGGTCCAGCTAAGCTTTGCCCCCCTAACCTCCCCCTTACATATGGTAAAAGCCTCGTAACCAGATCCCTCCACCGCTATCTATCACGAAGGCCTCTCCTTGTTGATCTGTCTTCTGAACAATAACTGTTTGCCGTTCTTGACAAAGCATTGGGTCGCAATTCTTTCTCCTTCGTCTTGACGAGCATCACCTTGAAGGGGATCAGATTCTGCTACTTGTACGTACGGTTGATCCTCCTTTTCCTCGTTGTGATCCAAGATCGCACCGTCTATACTCTCAGATACACAACAGTACAGTCTTCTGATACGCGTTTCTTACCTTCGAAGGGGCGGGCGAAAAGTCTTTCTCAAAACGAGAAAATACTGTGAGACATAACACGCTTTGCACCGCTGTTATCATGGGAGAACAAAAAATGAATAAATGAGGAGAACATGACCAGTGAGCAGTCGCTGGCAACCCTCGCGCGATGTAGTGAACAGAACATGTCGATAATCTACGTAGTGTGGAGGGTATTAGCGGAGAATTATGAGACGGAATGGCCGGAGAAATCTGATATGAAAAGAAATAAAAGAAGAGAAGTATGGAGGAGAAAGCTAAGTGGAACACGTACTGCCGATGACCGGGTGGATGAGAGCTGGACGCAGAAGAACAGACGGAAGGTAGCTGGATAGAACAGTAGACGAATGGGGCTCCATAGAACAACAGACGAATGGGGCTCCATAGAACAACAGACGAATGGGGCTCTATAGAACAACAGACGAATGAGGCTCCATAGAACAACAGATGGATGGGGCTCCATAGAACAACAAACGAATGGGGCTCCATAGAACAACAGACGAATGGGGCTCCATAGAACAACAGACGAATGGGGCTCCATAGAACAACAGATGGATGGGGCTCCATAGAACAACAGAGGAACGGGACTCCTAGAACAACAGATGGATGGGAGCTGGACAAAATAACAGGCGGATGACGCTGGATAGAATAATAGACGAATGGGGTTAGATAGAACAAGGGACGGATGGAGCTGGTAGGACGATAGACGGATGGAGGCTGGATAGAGCAATAGACAGATGAGGCTGGATAGAACAACACAACTGAATCATTAAGATATGACTGTTGTGAAAAGAACCTCTGCAACTTCTAGTGTTAGTGATCCATCGAGAGGCAAACTAAATGACAGGCCATCATGACCACCTACACTCGTGTTGTCCCCTTCTCTCAACCTTGTATATATACGTACAATGTCGTGACTCCTCTATATGTGTGTTTACGAAGGGAATCCTGCTTTTCCGACGATGTTTCTGAGCGACTGGGTTCACCAACAGATGTTACTATGCCTCTACAATCCACTCCCCTCCTAGTCGAGGGAACGAGGCGAGTTCGTCCTGAATGATTAATCCACTGAACAAAAAAATGGGTTTTGATCCCTGAGTATGATCCATACAGGTCAGGTCAAGGACCAACGCCCTCATATGAACTCAAGGGGTCGCACAGTCTTTACTTTCTCAAGTCAGTTATCATTTTAGCGTCGCACGGCGTCAGTTTTGATCGAAGATGATGGAAAGGATGGACCATGACCTCCTCTCTCTCTCTCTCTCTCTCTCTCTCTCTGACTGTACCAAACGCCACAACGAAGCAGATCATCAGCACGTTGCAACGTCTAAGGGAAGCAAAGGACACTAGCATAGAGTCGCGATGAAGGAGGGACATGAAGACCAGAAGAACGAAGGATGACATTCAGGTGTTGCAATGGAGATATGTTCTTGCCACTGTGAAGGTATAAAGACACTGCATGATTCTAGAGGGTAAGAAAATGTTACAGGAGACGTGCCTCTTCTCAAGGTTACTAAGCACATAGGGAGAGAAAATGCAGGGAATTATGAGATGACAATGGACATGAACGCGTAGATGACAATGGACATGAACTCGTAGATGACAATGGACATGAACTCGTAGATGACAATGGAGCATGAACTCGTAGAAAACAAGGAAAGAAGAAAGAAAACAGTAGGCAATCTTGCTTCTATACTCTGGATGTAGGCTTTCTTAAAAAAAAAAAAGACAAAATCAGATGATGCCCTCACACACAGACACAGACACACACACACACACACACACACACACAGACACACACACACACACACACACACACATGGACGCAATGTTACTATCACTAACGCAACAATACTACGGGACGATAACAGAGGGACTTGGCTGACGACACAGATTTTCGTCATGCTTGTCCACTTTACGTACCTGCTGTACAACAGGCACGACACACGGTCTGTGTTGGTGGGTCTGGAGACCAGATGCTGGCGGCGTCCACGTCAGAGCCTTGGGCTAGTGTGTGTGTGTGTGTGTGTGTGTGTGTGTGTGAGTTCAAAGCCGTCGAGGACGCACAGTTTGCCTCACCCCACCACAAACGCGGGTGCATTAGAGGTGCAATGCTGCGTTGGCACACACACACACACACACACACACACACACACACACACACACACACAGTCTCTCCCGCCTTTGATTCGAAGCTGTAATGGGGCCAGTGTAATTGATGTTATATCATTAGTTTCTCATCGTTCTTATTGTCCAGGGTGTGTGTGTGTGTGTGTGTGTGTGTGTGTGTGTGTGTGTGTGTGTGTGTGTGTGTGTGTGTGTTATAGCGTAAACTTCGAGTTGTTTCTTTCATTTGGCGAGGTTTGTAAATTTACAACCCACCATAAACACCACGAATGAAAATGAATTAAATACACAAAGCAATGATTTGACATGATATTGGTAATAAAAACAGGCATTCATTTATCCCTCTGACATTTATGTGACACCGTATATCTATATCTATCTATCTATCTATCTATCTATCTATCTATCTATCTATCTATCTCTATATATACATATCTATCTATCTATCTATCTAGATCCATCGGCCTGATCCAAAACCCTTACCAGGGAATTAGAACACTTTCCACTCACTTGCTCAAACCTCGCTGGCAGTGGAGGTCGCACGGTCAAGCGACAGACGCATGTCATGGACGTAGTCGTTGGTGTTACGTCCTTGGTCGTACTTTCCACCCAAGGCAGAGAACCCTAACCTCTGGTGGCTGGGTGTGTCAAGCAACAGGACCCGCAGGTGATACGGATGACGACCGATTAAAGTGGTCAACTTCTCAAGAGTTCTAGGGAGTCCTAGTGAGCACGCTCTCGCGTGCCTCACCATTCTCCATCAGGGCGGAGGAGGTGGTGGTGGAGGCAGTGAGTATTCAGACCTGGTTGTCCCTCCCTCCTTCTCTCTCTCTCTCTCTTCTCTCTCTCTCTCTCTCTCTCTCTCTCTCTCTCTCTCTCCACCACAACATCACCATCGTCTGAAACATTTCATCACCATCATCCCTTCTTCTTCCTCCTCCTCCTCCTGCTGAAATGGTACACTAGAATCATCTTTTCTTCTCTCTCCTGGCAAAGAGGTCAAATTATTGCAACCTGCCGGTCGAGGGCACGCAGAGAGAGAGAGAGAGAGAGAGAGAGAGAGAGAGAGAGAGAGAGAGAGAGAGAGAGAGAGAGTAAACAACACGGGGCTCACTTGCTGCAGTAACTAATTATAAGTACTGAGGCTGCCGGGCCAACTGTCAGTGGCTGACTTAGCTTAAGTAATGGGAAACGTAAACATTGTTCTTCAGTATCAACTACCACATGTTGAATGATAATGACGATAGTAATGATAATGATGATGATAATAATAATGATGATAACGTATCATTCCCTCTTTAGGGTTATTGATCTCTTAAGACACACGTTGGATTCCTTCATTAGAAATTGCTTTTGATAAGCATATGTATATACCTTTAGCAATATACATTCATTAATCAATATACATTGACATATAAATTCTCAGGCGTCACTCGTACTAATCTCTGAAGACACACGTTGGATTCCTTCATTGGAAACTGGTTTTGATAAGCATATATATATACCTTTAGCAATATACATTCATTAATCAATACACATTGACATATAAATTCTCAGGCGTCACTCGTAATTAAGCACCTATATGATTCAAAGGATGTCAGATCCGTGTGTAGCCTCATCCACACAACACTGGCCGGTATAAGATACACGGGTCATACACGTAAGGTCCTAATCTGGCTCATACTCAGTGACTCTTCAGGGACGCGTGAAGTCCCTTGTAGTTTTGAGCACGTACCCGCTCGTGGGAGATGAGCCACACTGGCATCCCATACGAGGAGCAGCGACCGTGGGGTATATAAATACAAGGATTTGCCATTCACTTCGGACGCTCCTCACCAACATGATTATCGTCTGGGAGGAGGAGTGGGACATTACGTCATCTAGACACAAGCATGCGCATGGCCCTTGCTTGTGCAATGAAGTATACAAGGTTTACAAGCATGTCGACGTATGCCTCTGTCGTCAGATCATATATATAAACACAAACCACATTCTTTGATACCTCTCTAGGGGGTTTCTAACATTCATAGCAGTAACTACTGTATGTAAGAATATCTACGAGTTTCTTTGAAGGAAACTTACCAAAGATGTTTCTAAAAGCGAAGACAAAAGAAATGTAAGTCTCCCAATTTTTTCTTTCTTCCAGTCGATACAAAAAATAAAAGCATATTTGTTATATATATATCAGGGGTACTATATCAAAGAAGATCTAATTATACTGCACTTAGGAGCAGAGCCTGCGAAAAAAAGAGAACAATTTGATCTATTAGAGATAGCAATTTGGAAATCCATTTTCTCCTGTGCTCTGACAGCGTCAAGTCTGTGATATGGTCCGTAAGGGTAACTTACAAAAAAAAAAGGCTTTCAAAAGGCCTAATCATTTTCGTTTGAAGGATATATAATGTGGTGTAAGTGAATTAGCCAGGCACAAAAGCCATGCATGATGTCATCATCATTAACATCAATAAATGATTCTCTTATGAAAAGAAGGAACAGAGAAGGGGGCCAGGTGAGGATATTCCCTCAAAGGCCCAGTCCTCTGTTCTTAACGCTACCTCGCTAACGCATGAAACGGCGAATAGTATGAAAGAAAAAGAAAGACATATATTCTTTTTCATACATATTCTCCACTTCCCGCGTTAGCGAGGCAGCGTTAAGAACAGAGGACTGAGCCTGAGAGAGAAAATCCTCCACATTGCAAGTAGGAAGCTGCGCTTAGGGGAGTCGGTGAATCCAACCACTGAGAGACGTGTTCGGGGAAGAAATGAGGCGTTTTGGTCAGAATTTCGTTAGCGCTGGCAGGGAGGCGGGAATGGGTGGGAAGAGCAAGATATTTATCCTGAGTCGTACCAGAAGGAGGAGGAGGCTGGCGACGTCTGGCACAGCACAGCACAACACAGCACAACACAACACAACACAGCACAACACAGCAGTGACCACAGTCACTGTTGAGGGACGCGAGAGAGAGAGAGAGAGAGAGAGAGAGAGAGAGAGAGAGAGAGAGAGAGAGAGAGAGAGAGAGAGAGAGAGAGAGAGAGTGTCTGTAAGGGAGGCGAGGGAGGAGAAGAGAGAGACGTAGGGAAGATGTATTAGATGAGTTTATTGAGTTTGGCCGTATTTTCAACCCGTAAAGCGACTGGAGGATATGTTGAGTATAAACCTCCTCTTGACTGATGCATGAGGCCTTCCTAAGTGTATGCTGGCCTGATGTATGAACTCCTGGTCAATAGTTCTCGAGTAGAATATATTGAAGAAAGTGAGGTCTATGAAAACCATTTG
>NC_092251.1:9420000-9437500 GCF_036320965.1 Panulirus ornatus
ACAATGAGGCTTCAAGAAACACACCAAAAGCTTCGAAAAAAAACCAATGAGGCTTCAAGAAACACACCCAAAGCTTCGAAAAAAACAATGAGGCTTCAAGAAACACACCGCAAAAGCTTCGAAAAAAACAATGAGGCTTCAAGAAACACACTGCAAGAGCTTCGAAAAAAAACAATGAGGCTTCAAGAAACACACCCAAAGCTTCGAAAAAAAAAGAGAGGAAGAAAATTAGGAGCTGTGTGCAAGGTAATGCCGACTGTACAAGGGAGGTGTGTGGGGGAATGCTATGAGGCCTATGGCCGAACCAGCGAGCCGTATCAGGCATAAAGGGGGTCATTATACAGGAAGGATGGAGTGGTTTTGAAAGAGAAAGAGGGAGAGAGAGAGAGAGAGAGAGAGAGAGAGAGAGAGAGAGAGAGAGAGAGAGAGAGAGAGAGAGAGAGAGAGAGAGAATAATACACGTCCCTTTACAATCAATTCCGCCCGCTTTGACCGAGCACAGCAGATCAAAACTGATTCGTAGTCTCAGCACAACCGTGTTCCTCTCCCACACTAATCTATTTCCAATCTCATCCCCTCCGTCCGTCTTTCTGTCTGCCTGTCTGTCTGAGTTCCTTTCTCCTACTCCATCTGCTCGCCCCTTTCGTCTCTTTCCCTATTTCTCTCTCTCTCTCTCTTTTCCCAATCTCGAGTCGTTTTCTTCTATACCCTCCCTCTATACACTGCTGTCCCCCAGAGCTCTCAATTTCTCCCTCCACGCCAAGGGGGGGTTTTCTTCTCTCTCTCTCTCTCTCTCTCTCTCTCTCTCTCTCTCTCTCTCTCTCTCTCTCTCTCGCTCTCGCTCTCCTCTCTCTCGCGTTGCCGCCGTCCTCAACGAAATCGCCAGTAGAATTAGCTCGCGCAAAGGCTCGATCGAGAGGGTGGGAGGGAAGGGGAAGCGGCGAAGGAAGCGCACATCTGTCCGTCGCTCTGGGCCAAAGCGGAGGGAGGGAGGGAGGGTGGATGTGGTGGGTGGTGTTGTTGTGTGAGTTGGGGCTCACGCGCCGTGGCGGTGGTAGTACTTGAACCATCGTCAAAGTGGTGTGATCGCTTTGATTTTGAAGCTGTGCCTTTGGTATCAAAGCTTTGTGTCTGTGTGTGACTCTGTGTCTGTGGTTTACGGTCGGGTGTTTTTTTGGGGGGATGTATCTCTGTGTCCCACAGTCTTTCGTATCTGTGGCCTTCGTGGTCACAGACTCGTGAGTAGGGGGCTTTGTGACCTTCTCTGACACACTAATGGTCGCTGGGTTATGACTGTGACCTGTCTGTGACCTCACCAGAGGTGAGTGAGGTCAGAAGGGGAGAAAGTAACACTTCATAGTTAACATCTTCGTCATTCTGTGAGTCTAGGTATAGACCGCACTGTGGTATAGGAGTACCACAGACGTGAGAAAAGAGAGAGTCTTGAGTTCCTATCGGCTGGTCTCTTCGTACCGCTAGCCAATCACAGACGTATATATAACCTCATGACGTAAAATACACATCAAGCGTTGAGTGGTATAGGGGTTCACTACAAACATCTGTGAACGACGTAAGGGGAAGGGGTTATAGACGTGGGCTAAGAAAGGGGCTTGAGGAAAGCATTTTGATGGAAGGGACGAAATGTCAGGGGAAAACAGGAGAGGAAAAAAAGTGTGGAAGAAGTTCTGGGCAAAAAGTTAAAAGTTCGGCAGTTCAACCTAACCTAACCTTTTGTGTACTAGTGCACCCACATTATCAACATCTGCTCCTAAAGGCCAAAGGCTCGTCAAAGATGAACTCATACAGTCTATCTTGTCTATTACTCAGAGTAATCTCTTGCGAGATGTCATTGCATTCACATTTACATATTCTTCCACTGACGACACTAAATATCGCTATGGGGCGATGGTACCTTATTTTTTCGTGGGGGTGGGGGATGATAATTCGAGTGGATTACGAGTATAGAAGGATCTCCTTCCCTTCATTCTAGTTGGATACATATATGTTCTAGACGTTGAGGTAATCATACGCACAATACCCTGTGTTCCAAGCTACGCTAACCATCATACAATGAGTTTGCTTGTGAGTTATGCTACACGCCTTTGATTCCCCAGTTGCCTTGTACAATATCGGGACGCGTCGGCTGGAAGACAAACGCTGAATACGATTACCGTAAAGAAAAGAAGAGGGAGTGAGCGAGAACGAACATTGCTGTCAGACCTCAAGGCGTCATGTCACCATTATACATACGAGGGTCACAATTCCTTTGGTCTCCGTGGCTCAGTTGATGCATCTAGTTGAATAGACTTGACCCATGGCAGGTCGTCTCGCTAAAAGCATTTGGGCCAATTAGGAGTTTCTCCAAGTGGCGTCATGATCGGTCGAAAAACTGGCTGTTCATCGGTCCTAGTTGTAATCATACACACTGATCAATCTAATCAATCGAAGATTACTCCAAGTGGCGTTATCATTGGTCGAAAACCTGGCTGTTCATCGGTCCTAGTTGTAATCATACACACTGATCAATCTAATCAATCGAAGATTACTCCAAGTGGCGTTATCATTGGTCGAAAACCTGGCTGTTCATCGGTCCTTGGCGTTATCATTGGTCGAACAGCCGGTTATTCATTGCTCCTTAGTTGTGTGATCATACACACTGATCAACCTGATCAATTGAGGATCACGTTACAGACTGTATCCTGAACACGAGTGGTATGATTCCCCCCCCATCACCCGATGTATGATTAATCAGTTATGTTCTCCCATCCCTCTACCTCTGTTCTACCACCGAGGCTTAACCTACGACCTTCCCCTTACATCACCACCTTCACTCCCATTCCCCTCCTTCCTTCCTTCGTCCCCATCTCCCTCACCCGACCCTCCTCATCCCGAAGTCCTAACGAGCAAGTCCCCCTAATGAGGGATATACAATGCCCAGCAGATGCCTGGGATTTGCCCTTGTCTCTCGTGCGTACCATCAGCTTCTCCTCGGATCAATCATAACTTCTGCCTTTGGAGAGGAGGAGGGGCGTTGGTGGGCGGCTCTGCCTCCGCGAGAGGCGTTTCCCAACTCCACAATGGCGTTCTTGGAGTAGCGCCATTGACCTCCGACATGCACAATGAAGGCCTGACGCGTATGCATAATTGACGTCCGGGACCTACACACGGGCCATGAGTTCCGTGGCGCCAGACCTGACTGCGATGGACGGATAGCTGGCTTAGAAAGGTATTGTGAAGGATAGTTTGATACACACACACACACACACACACACACACACACACACACACTTACGCATCCATGGGGTCTCCGAACGCATTCAAAAGGGATGCTCCGCGTAGAATCACTGTCATATAAGCTTAAGATATTGGAAAAAAAAACATTGAAGAGAGCGAGTTTAACCTTGTCTTAGCTTGTGTTGTCATAAGTCTCAGAGCTTCGCTAACTCATTCTAGGAACTCAGCTGACTGATTCTGGGACTCACAGCCTTACAGCGCTACCTACAGCCTCACAGCACTACTCACAGCCTCACAGCACTACCCACACAGCCTCACAGCACTACCCACACAGCCTCACAACACTACCCACACAGCCTCACAGCACTATCCACACAGCCTCACAACACTACCCATACAGCCTCACAGCACTACCCACACAGCCTCACAGCACTACCCACACAGCCTCACAGCACTACTCACACAGCCTCACAGCACTACCCACACAGCCTCACAGCACTACCCACACAGCCTCACAGCACTACCCACACACAGCCTCACAGCACTACCCACACAGCCTCACAGCACTGCCCACACAGCCTCACAGCACTACCCACACAGCCTCACAGCACTACCCACACAGCCTCACAGCACTACCCACACAGCCTCACAACATTACCCACACATAGCCTCACAGCACTACCCACACAGCCTCACAGCACTACCCACACAGCCTCACAGCACTACCCACACAGCCTCACAGCACTACCCACACAGCCTCACAGCACTACCCACAGCCTCACAACACTACCCACACAGCCTCACAGCACTACCCACACACAGCCTCACAGCACTACCCACACTGCCTCACAGCACTACCCACACATAGCCTCACAGCACTACCCACACACAGCCTCACAACACTACCCACACATAGCCTCACAACACTACCCACACAGCCTCACAGCACTACCCACACAGCCTCACAGCACTACCCACACAGCCTCACAGCACTACCCACACACCCTCACAACACTACCCACACACCCTCACAACACTACCCACACAGCCTCACAGCACTACCCACACAGCCTCACAGCACTACCCACACAGCCTCACAGCACTACCCACACAGCCTCACAGCACTACCCACACATAGCCTCACAGCACTACCCACACAGCCTCACAGCACTACCCACACAGCCTCACAGCACTACCCACACAGCCTCACAACACTACCCACACAGCCTCACAGCACTACCCACACAGCCTCACAGCACTACCCACACAGCCTCACAGCACTACCCACACAGCCTCACAGCACTACCCACACAGCCTCACAACACTACCCACACAGCCTCACAACATTACCCACACATAGCCTCACAGCACTACCCACACAGCCTCACAGCACTACCCACACAGCCTCACAACACTACCCACACAGCCTCACAGCACTACCCACACAGCCTCACAGCACTACCCACACAGCCTCACAGCACTTGTGGTGGGAGACTGACGATCGCGCTGGACATTCGCGATCTGATAGCTACCTAACCTCACCACCAGAGTCACCGACATCGTTCCCCAAGGGCAACTCCGATGCCCCCCGGCCTCTGGGAGCGCACCTTTCCTTACATCGGCGGCTGCTGATGTGCGTCGAGCAAAACAGGTGAGAGCAACGATGCTGCCATCCCCGGAGTCCTGGACACACACACACACACACACACACACACACACATACACAAACAGAAGGTAGAAGACCTCGTCCCACAATAATCTATTGGTTAATCCAACGTCTTCGAAAACTATTCTCGCTTCCTGAATTCCAATTTCTTAACAAAAAAAAAGAAAAAAAAAACTTTAGCTGATCATTTTGATAAAGCAAATCTCGTAATTGCTATAAACTGGTCTGCTGTATAATGAACTGTGAAGGCAATGAGAGCGTCTGACGTAGTAGTAGTACATTAGCCTCAATGTCTCTTAGGATATTGAGGAAGTGAGAGGCGGTGGCTGCCATGGAGAAAAGGGATTCGAAGCCAAGATTCAAGCAAGGACCCCAAAGTCCCATATGAATGTCTACTGTCCAACAGGGCATTCAAATACTTATTCTTGAGGATCCAGGGAAGTGTAAGTGGGTACTAGTGGAACATGGGGGTTGAGGGAGACGACCCTAAAACTGTAGCGAGACACATACACGAAAAAAATCACTTGGTTGAAAGTGAAGAAATGTGTGTTGGGTAAAGCTTGTGTCTGAAGAAGGATTAAACACGAGGATCATTGGCTTGTGTGGGAGTATGGGTGAGTCTGGGAGTAAAGGGGTAGTATGTATGGTATGAGTGAAGGATTTAGCAGTGAGGTGTACGTGGGAGGAATGGTGAGACATTTGCCAATAACGTCTCTTTGAAGCACCTTCGAACACCGGTTTGAGGGAACTTTGTCACCTGGAGAGAGAGAGAGAGAGAGAGAGAGAGAGAGAGAGAGAGAGAGAGAGAGAGAGAGAGAGAGAGAGAGAGAGAGAGTGAGAACTCCCCAGGGGTCCTGTTAAACATCATCTTTTCTCTCGACTCATCATCGCGTCCCTCACCTGTGTCCAGAATAGTCAGTAGGATGAAAAACACCTGCACGAATCACCTCTCTCTCTCTCTCTCTCTCTCTCTCTCTCTCTCTCTCTCTCTCTCTCTCTCTCTCTCTCTCTGCGAAAATCCTACGACTCAACCAATACATCAAAAAAAAAAGTTGAAAAAAAAAAATTTTTTTTTTTGCCTCTCCTCACATTTCAACCACACCAATCAAGCTCCCAGCCATCGCCCAACTCGGGGTCAGACACCCTCTTCACCCCAAGGGAGCAGTTGAGAGCAACTTCCTCCACTCTTGATATTCTGGCAGTATTTTTCGGTCGTCAGTAACATCGTCAAAATGGCCCTTGAAACCATCTCCTCCCGGTAGTAGCGTTACACAGCACCTCTGGTTTACTTTATGGCCTTTCGTGTCGGGCGTTTTAAGAAGTCTGTATTTATCCAGCTCACCAGTCATGTGGGGTCTTCAGGGCGCTTTGAACCTGATGGTCCTGTTATCATGTGTGTGTGTGTGTGTGTGTGTGTGTAATTACGTATTGGTAGCTACATATCTACATTATAGGAAGAGGGGGGGTTTTACACTCGTGTGCATGCGTGTAGAGTGTTACCAGTGTGTGTGTGTGTGTGTGTGTGTGTGTGTGTGTGTGTGTGTGTGTGTGTGTGTGTGCTGGAGTGCTAAGGTGTCATACATCTGGTTGTGTGGCAATGTTGTGAATTTAATAGAAGACTAGTCTTCGTAGTCTTGGCTGAGGAGTTCGGAGACAGCGAATCTGTGCGCTGGTCTGTCTCTATACGTATATAGAGCTTTGTACTTGATCGTAAGCCAGGTTGTGTCCCGAAGCTATAAGTCTGGTCATGGCTCAGTGTACTGTGTATTGGTGTACTGTGTCTATAGTCCAGGAGGTTTAGATCAGACTCTCTGTCTGGTCGAGAGCATTGAATACTAATAGTCTTCTTCTGCAACTCAGTCGTGAGTCTTATTTTCGTCATTAACACTGTCTTCTAAACAGTGGCTACTATTTGTTTCAATTCTCTTAGAAAGAGAGAAAGTGTATTCTCATCCAGGGGGTTGTGTGTGTGTGAGAAGTGGGGGGAAAACGTGAACACTGTACTGAGAAAGGATGTGAATGGAACAGAAGAAAGGAGAGATAAGATATAGAATGACACACTGTATATAGCAATAAAGTACATGCGAAAGGTGCATGAAAAATATGATGTGTGGAGAAGAACATACATTCAAACCAATAGTCGTTTATCATACGTTAAAACTCAGACACGTATATTCAATGTTTGAATCGCTAGTCGAGAGTGTGAGGTGTCAAATGGTCACAGAAAAGACCCCGTCGAAAACCCTAGGATCCAAACTGGTCAAAATACACGACGAGAGAGGAGCATATGGAGCCCTGTGGTGCTGCTCACTGATAGGAATGCAAGGATTCGAAGGATATTGTGGCGAACAACTGTCAGTCGTGGGGCGAGGTTAAGGATTTAACAGGGAGGAAAGGTAATGACATAGTCTGCCTGCTTTGGTCTACCAAATACAATTTGTGTATCACGAGCGTATTCCGCCAGGCCTGAATTATTGCGCGCCTCTGTGTGTGTGTGTGTGTGTGTGTGTGTGTGTGTGTGTGTGTGTGTGTGTGTGTGTGTGGAGCAATGTGAATGATCAGCGACGAAAGCCATTGTAGCAAAAAGGATATTTCAAAAGGGTGAGACCATTCGAAAAGGCATCGTATGGAAAAGGATATCTTAAAAAGGAGAGACTATTCCATAAAATGGGGAGGTGAGGGGTAGAAAAAAAATTAAGAAGGAAATGGTTAAGAGTTCTCTTCAAGCTGCAGGATTCGTACGAGAGGAGAGTCAATATATTGAAGAAGCATTCACTGATGACTCCTTGCGCTGGAAGAGCGAGTGTATCCACAGAAAAGTTGGATCAACGTGTGTGTGTGTGTGTGTGTGTGTTTAGGGTCGATCGAGAGAGACGAAGCAGCTAAGGGGGAAGAGAGAGAGAGAGAGAGAGAGAGAGAGAGAGAGAGAGAGAGAGAGAGAGAGAGAGAGAGAGAGAGAGAGAGAGAGAGAGAGGAGACGAAAAGTAAAATGTAAAATATTTCAGAAAAGCCTAGTATTTGTGCAAGCAGGGAATGGGATTTGCTGAGGCAAGCATGGAAGTGCTTTTAAGGAGAAAGCGACTTAGGTGTGTTTAAGAATAAGGAGGAGGATAAACAGGTGCTTTTGAGGGTTGAAGCTGGGGTTTGTCCATATGATTATTGTCTGTGTATAAGACAAAGACGTATAGAAGACCATGGTATATTCATTGAACCATCACTCATTTTCTTACACATGTTACAGTATACTTCACATACACATACTACGAAGTGTCACGCACAGTTCCATCATGTTGCACGATGCTTTACCTGGGATAGGCAAATGTGTTTGCCTATCGTCCATAATTAAGGTCGGCAGCCAATGTAGAACTTGCGTAAGTTCGAAGTCATTCCGTAAATGAATTCATCACCTTTTGATACCCCGTTCATTAATATAATCAATCAAGCTATCTAATTATCAATTAACCGTTAAATTGCAATAATCACCACTTTTTCCTTACGTCCGTAGCTTGCAATATCGCACAGAAAGTATTGTGATCAATCAGACAGTATTAATACTTTTCCACATTATCTCACCAATACATATCTTGGAAGTCAATATTTCTCACTAATTCATACTACTTTTGTTTGAAGTCCACAATGCAAAATGTGTCGAGAGGTTCCCAATATTTGACTAGCAGTGTGTATGAACGCTGAATGTTGATACTAGATATAAAACCGAACATTTGATATTTATATGGGTCTTCAGCCAGCGTCTCAGAACGCTAATTCATGTATTTTTCCAGGCAGATGAAGAAGAGCGACTGACTCCATGCCAAAGACTAGGCACAGTTGGAGGTAACTAGCCATACCTGGAAAAAAAAATAAGTGTAGACATTTCTCTAATTGCTCAGCGCCTTCCATAGATAAATACTAGAACGTCATTGTATTTGGTACACTTTGAATGTCTCATTGAGTCTTCCCAGTCACAGAGAAAGAAGACAGACAAATGAAAGCAACTTTGACAGGGTTTGCCCTCGAGCACCGTCGCATTATACCACTATACTAAACGGGTCCACATCTTTCCTTACAGAACTTGCTTATAGAATTCGGAATTCAGGAGTTTATTGTCAAGAGAACACACACACACAGCGTCCAGTCCCTGGCGCGACCATTAGATCAAGGAGACCCACCAGAAAATAAGACTGTCAAGGAAGGAAACTACAAGAAAGAGAGAGAGAGTGAGTGGGACTGGCGCGGGGCGCAGCCACCCGCCCAGAACTGTCTGGATAACGATACACGAAGTTCTGACAATACCCACCCAGACCCGCCTCTCTCAGGGACGTCCTTGTTAAAACTTTCGTCAGCGGTGACTGATGCAGTTCGGGGAGCCGATCACCGGACTGGTATTTGATGTGAAGTGAAAGCGATGCGTTGTAAAAGACTCAATTGGTTGGTGTGTGTGTGTGTGTGTGTGTGTGTGTGTGTGTGTGTGTGTGTGTGTGTGTGTGTGTGGGTATATACATTTAACTGCTGTGTGTGTTTGTGTATATATATGTGTAGGGACGTGTGTGTGTGGGTATATATGCTTCACTGCTGTATGTGTTTGTGTATATATGTGTGGGTACGTGTGTCTGTGTGTGTGGGTATATACGTTTCACTGCCATATGTGTTTGTGTATATATGCTACTGTGATAATATGTCCATACAAACGGAGAACCATGTGCTAATTTCATGCTCCATATCAGAAGATTGCCGATATAGATACCCTATGTTAAACTTTGCTAGCAGAGGTGCACTCGTGAGCGAAAAGGTGTTCTTGGCTGAACTGTGCAAATATGTACATGAAGTACTAGGGAGGTATAATCACGTAATTGTTGATAGGCCCGCTTGAATGTATATTAATTGGACAAAATAAATTATGGGGACGTATGTGTGTGTGGGTATATATGCTTCACTGTCATGTGTGTTTGTGTACATATACATGTGTGGGGGACGTGTGTTAATCTGATGTTGTAGATCTCTCTTTATAACACTGGGACATAAGTCATTGTAATAACACACTCATAATCCTGGTCTTTCTGGTTCTGACCTTTTCTAAATGTTTGTATTTGAAAGGGTTCCGCTCCTCCTAACCCCCGGTTCTCTCCCTGGCAAAGAGTCTCCTAAGGTTCACCCTTCCTGGATAGGTGATCTCGCCTTATTTCCCGGGACTCGTATCTTCCTAACTCATGTCTTCCTTGGGGTGGATTCTCTTCCTCAATACCTCCTGCATTGCTAGCATCGTTTCCCTCCGCTCCTACCTATATACTCTTGGTGCTCCCGTACTCTCTCTTACCATTCCTCAGCAAGGTATAAGTGTGACGCTGATTTGCTGAACGTAGAGAAAGGTGAAAAAAAAAAGTTTTTCAGTAACTCAAAGGAAAATATATCAAACGAGCCTCCTTAATGTAGGGGAACGTTTCTGAGATGGCAGAGGGGACAGAGAAGTGTGAGAAAGGACCGCAGGAAAATGCTTCCTGCAGAAGACGTCATCCAACATGAACCAAATAAAGAATCAGAGTTCATTGGAACACACAGTTGGGGGTCATTTTGAGTCCCTCAACTCAATCTGGCGCGGCGCGCTCTTCAACAGAGGCAAAACTCCAGAGACGATAAGTAAGCTGAGGCATTTGGCATTTCCTGATGGTCATGGCGAGGCAGTGTACGAACACACGGGAACATCCAAGATGGCTGTAAGATAACTCGAGCGGTAATGGACGCAACAAAAGAGAAAACTTCGGGTGGGGGTTGGTATTAGCGGTCCACGTACACGCCAGAGGGAAGGCTTCGTCAACTGGGGAGAGAAGAGGTGGAAAAGGAGGTCGACACATCATTGCTAGCTGGAAGTTCTCCGAGTGACGAATCTTTGAGATAAATAGTGTAATAGATGATCTCGTGGTTGGCTCATGCGCTCATGATTCAGCGAGACAAATGAACACCGAATGCCGTTGTGAAATGCATGACTATACAAGGAGAGAAAGAAAGAGACATCAGTGAGGGAGAAATGATCCAGACATTATCATCTCTCACGACGGTGCTCCTATGGGAAACAGGAGGCTATCATGCCTACCAACCTACTCTTCCTCTACTTCCTCCTCCTACTTCTCTTCCTCTTCTTCTTTCTTGTAATCACCTCAGTCCATCAGTAGCAGCGAGGCATTATCACCAGTAAGGCTTCATCTCAACTGACTGTTATATTTCTCTCTTGTGTCCCCTGATGATGTGATTATTACACGAAAGTGCACTTGGGAACTTTTCGTGTTTCATTTTCCCCGTGGACTCATAGGAATATATATATATATATATATATATATATATATATATATATATATATATATATATATATATATATATATATATATTCTCTTCCCGTTTCAGCTGTAACTAGTTGAAAGAAGCTTTCCTGGAAATGGCAGACTGTAATTTACATCCTGGTGTAATTGAAATTATAGAAAAAAAAAAGAAATAACATGTTCATTTAAATGATTGATTTTAGAATACTGTTTTGAAATGTAGATATAAAAAAAAAAGAAAAAAAAAAGATCCGATGAGATTTAAATGTTGACCGATTCTTTATGCAGTGGACGTGTTGTGCAAGGGACGTTTCAGTAATATTTCAGTATCATAGAATGATATATTCTCTATGTCCGCCATTTAATTCATTCCTTCTCGAATGCGAAGTCGGACCCGATGTCATATGAGGGTCGTTGGAAGACATCTGCTCCAGGAGTCGCGAACATGAAAACCAGGAAATATATCAACTCATACAAAATATTTCTAATCTTTAGCAGCTCTAGTGATGGTGATCTATAGAGTACAGATGTTTATAAAGTCATTACTTGGATACTGAGTAATCGTATCAAAACGCTCTTAAGTCACTGAATATAAAATATCATACACACACACACACACACACACACACACACCACAAACGCACACTTTGAAAGGAATGCTGTGAACATAGCAGGAAATAATCCAAAAACTCTCCCATAACTTCACCAGAAGATGGTCTGTTGCAGAACAGCTTCTCCTGGCTGAGGAATGAGATGAGGAGAGTTGCAGAGCATGATGCAGAGATATTTGAGGAGTTAAATGACACTGTAACATTTCTCTATTTGTTTCCGGAGGGAGGAGGCTATGACTCCATCACTCGTGAAACAGGTATGGGGAAGGGGAGGTCTGTTTTGGAAAGCAGTGGCCAATCTAGAAGACATTAATAGATTGGTAATGTACCTCGACCCATATAAAGTTAATGGTCCTTATAAACTCTACTCCACAGGAGCTGAAATGTTGTTCAAGACGACGCTTGAAGAGGGGTAAAGTACCGAAGGGAAGGGGAGGAAGTGAAAATTGTCGTGCCCCTCTTTAAGAAAGGAGACCGAGCTTAGAGGGTAAGTACCGAAGGGAAGGGGAGGAAGTGAAAATTGTCGTGCCCTTCTTTAAGAAAGGAGACCGAGAAGTTGTGCTAAAGTGACGAGTGTGGTCTGTTATATACTGGTTAAGATCATCAAAAAGGAAATGGATGACTGTATTCAAGAGGATGTTCTACCTAAGGGAAACCACACGAGTTTACAGGAAGGAGGTCATACGTAGGAAGCCTCTTAGACTCATATGCTGGAGTGAGGCTTGTTTTAGACATAGAGAAGGTCGGGTGGTTTGTGTGTGTGTCAGAAGGTCGGGTGGTTTGTGGTGTGTGTGTGTGTGTTGTGTGTGTGTGTGTGTGTGTGTGTGTGTGTGTGTGTGTGTGTGTGTGTGTGTGTTGTGTGTCATTACTACCATTAACTATATCATTGTACCACATATGAGGGTGGAGACAAAGCTAAATGTTATCAGATTCACTTTATTCTTCTACCTTCGGTGCATTATGATGTAACTCTCTTTATCAGTTATCCGATTACTCAGCTGTTCTCACTCTTCCACCTCCAGCACCTCTACTGGAGGGGCGGTGTTCTACTGTACAACACCTGTGATGTACATCAACATTGCTGATGAGTCTATCTTCTATCACCTTCGTCCATTCACTTCCTCCCCCTCCTCCTCTTCCTCCTTCTCCTCCTCTTCTCCATTCTATCCTTCTCTCGCCATTGTCTAAATCCCACTCCTCCAACACCTCTTCTCACCTTCCATTTCTCTCCTCCTCCTCCTCCTCCTCCTCCTCCTCTTCCTCCTTCTCCTTCTTTTTTCCATTCTATCCTTCTCTCGCCATTGTCTAAATCCCACTATTCCAACACCTCTTCTCACCTTCCATTTCTCTCCCTCCTCTTCAAACTACCTTCCCACCTCTCATTTTCCCTCCACTCCTCAAATCACACTCCCAACCTCTCGCCTCCCCAAACACAGTGTTTTACACAAGTAGTTCTTCCTTCCCTCACTCCCTCAGTATGCACAGGTTAGTTTAACCCAGCTCGTTATGTGCCAACAAGAACTTGTGCCTCAGTGATGAACCACGTCCTTCTCAGAGGCAGCAAAGTGTTCCTCCATCCCATTCGGGGACACGAGAGGTCTCGCCTTCATCCAAAACACACACACACACACACACACACACACACACATGCACACACGACGCCGAAAATAGTCTCCGCGCAGGGCAGGTGGTTTGTGCCAGAATGCGCTGGTCTGTGAGCTCGGGAGCTGGTTGTCCTTGATGGGGAGAGAGGGAGAGAGAAAGAGAGAGAGAGAGAGAGAGAGAGAGAGAGAGAGAGAGAGAGAGAGAGAGAGAGAGAGAGAGTGGAGTGGGAGGAGGAGGAGGAGGAGGAGGGGTTGAGCGTGGTAGGAGAGAGAGAGAAGGGTTAGAGCCAGTCCGGCTTCGGCCTCTCTGTGAGTCAGACGTGTTTGTGGCTCGGGCTTTGAAGAGGTCGCTTACATTTTCAAATCCTATTGGAAATAGAGAAATTCCTCCGTGCCTAGAGAGAGAGAGAGAGAGAGAGAGAGAGAGAGAGAGAGAGAGAGAGAGAGAGAGAGAGACGCGAAGTTAGAAACGCTAGCAAAATTCTTTTACCCTCACAAACATAGCGACTCTTTTAGATATACATCGTAATGCAGTTTTATGTTAGATGAAATACTGCAAAGCTATCATCATATTCCCATATATACCATACAACGAATTACGGTGCACTTCACTGTGACTCGTAGGAGAATTATTCCTCGTAATCCAGAGACACTGCAGAGTCGTCACTGCAAACCGTAGGAGTGTCACTGTAGCTTCACTGCAAACCATAGTAGCTTCACTTCAAACCATAGTAGCTTCACTGCAAACCATAGTAGCTTCGCTTCAAACCATAGTAGCTTCACTTCAAACCATAGTAGCTTCACTGCAAACCATTGTAGCTTCACTGCAAACCATAGTAGCTTCACTGCAAACCATGGTAGCTTCACTGCAAACCGTAGTAGCTTCACTGCAAACCATAGCAGCTTCACTGCAAACCATAGTAGCTTCACTGCAAACCATAGTAGCTTCACTGCAAACCATAGTAGCTTCACTGCAAACCATAGTAGCTCCACTGCAATCCGTAGTAGCATCACTGCAAACCGTACCAGAGACACTGCAGAGTCGTCACTGCAAACCGTAGTAGTTTCACTGCTTTGGTGAGAGACATCACCAAGATTCTCTTTAAAATAGACTTTAGTGTCTTGTTGCATTTCAGTACAATGGGTAGCATATTTCCTCACTGTATATCGCTCTCGTACCTGTATGTCTAATATCTATCGCTCCTGTACCTGTATTTCTAGTATCTATCGCTCTTGTACCTGTATTTCTAGTATCTATCGCTCTTGTACCTGTATTTCTTGTATCTATCGCTCTTGTACCTGTATTTCTAGTATCTATCGCTCTTGTACCTGTATTTCTAGTATCTATCGCTCTTGTACCTTTATTTCTAGTATCTATCGCTCTTGTACCTGTATTTCTTGTATATATCGCTCCTGTACCTGTATTTCTAGTATCTATCGCTCTTGTACCTGTATTTCTAGTATCTATCGCTCTTGTACCTGTATTTCTTGTATCTATCGCTCTTGTACCTGTATTTCTTGTATCTATCGCTCTTGTACTTGTATTTGGATTTGAAGGATGATAAAACCGTAAACTAAGAGAAGCAAGTAACATAAAGACAAAATAAGAGAGTGATGACTCTCTCTCTCTCTCTCTCTCTCTCTCTCTCTCTATCTCTATCTCTCTATCTCTATCTCTATCTCTATCTTTCTATCTATTCATCTATCTATGGGTACACAATTATATTCTTTTTGATCTATTCGTCTATATCTCTCTTTGCATCTCTCTCTGTAACCCTGTTCCTCCCTCAGCTTTATCTCAATACGCAAGACACACTCCAACAATTTCAATATGACGCGCCAGTAAAAAGCCGAATGCAATTTGAACTCTTGCCCATCTACCCACTGGACTCGTGGCCATCTGTCCACTGCACTAGTGGCCATCTCTCCAATTAAACTCGTGGCCATGTGTCCACTAAACTCGTAGCCATCTGTCCAGTGAACTCGTGGCCATCTATTAATCGAACTAGTGGCCATCTGACCACTGCACTCGTGGCCATCTCTTCACTGCACTTGTGGCCATCTCTCCACTGCACTCGTGGCCAGCTCTTTACTGCACTCCTGGCCAGCTCTCCACTGCACTTGTGGCCATCTCTCCAGTGCACTTGTGGCCATCTCTCCACTGCACTCGTGGCCATCTCTCCACTGCATTCGTGGCCATCTCTCCACTGCACTCGTAGCCATCTCTCCACTGCACTTGTGGCCATCGGCCCACTAAACTCGTGGCCATCCCTCCAGGTAAACTCGTGTGGCCAGCTGGCCCACAAAAATCGTGGCCATCCCTCCAGCTAAACTCGTGTGGCCAGCTGGCCCACTGCACGTCCTCACAACGCAATCTAGATGCACCGAACTCGACAGAGCAATATGAAGGTACACTCCGTGCATGGTAGCTAGAAGCCCACCGTTTCAAGTGTTCTTTTTGGTACGTTCAATCTGTTCAAGGATCATCCGTAAAAGATATTTCATTTCCATTCTATTCCTCTCATAGTCTAATCGGATCAGACCCTCTCTTTTCGAGGCTATGAGGGTCCCAACGATGGTCACTTGTACAGTGAGATATTGAGTACACCACTACCACGAACGCATCCTACCTCACGATTAATAACCTATGTACTTCCGACATGATATATATATATATATATATATATATATATATATATATATATATATATATATATATAAACATGATCATCATTACGGGCGAGCTTGGATGTGAGAAGTGTGTGATATATATCAGTCACGAAATCGGGGCATGGAAACTGAAACTGGTGAATTACATTTGATGATGTTATTCCCTTCCCCCACCCACCCAACGCCCCCACACACACACACACACACACACAGACACACACACACACACACACACACACACACACACACACACACACACACACAAAGAAAACTGGAAAACTGAAAGCAATCTATTTCTGATCAAGATTCGCTTCTCAATCATCTTTTTTTTCTTATTCAGTTTCACTTTTTCTTGCCAAATTACCGATGGGCCTGATTGACTCATAAATTATTTAATCAATCATTTCTCTTAAAAATCATGCCTAGCTGTTTGTTTGTTTGTTTGTTTGTTCACCTCATATGCAATTAATACAACTGTTTGACTTTGTTTTACATATATCTTTTACAGCACCTGCTTGCTCCCATTTCTGTTGGAAAATTTACCAATCTATCTATCTGTTTACCTACCTTTATATCTATCTATCTACCTATCTATCTATGCTTAAGGATAGGGGAGGTAGAATACTACCTACGTAGGTCCTGCTTGTGGTAGAAGGCGACTAAGTGGAGCAGGAGCGAGGGTACAAAATCCTCTATTTCTTTGTTACCTTAAAATATAGAAGAGGATGAAGACAAGCGAGGATATATTTCCTTTAAGGCTTCTACATCTATTCCTAGCGCTACCTCATTCATGCGGGAAACACCGAACACATATGAAAAGATATACACACACACACACACACACATAATATATATATATATATATATATATATATATATATATATATATATATATATATATATATATATATATATATATATATATGTGTGTGTGTGTGTGTGTGTGTGTGAACATATATAAGCCCATACTTTGTGCATAATTATTAAGTGGATTAATTTCATCAATCACTGAAATAAACTGATGGTAAATATGAATATTACAAGAACGTAAAAAGAACCGTCAACATTGGGTTAACTACCACCAGGAGGAGGAACGATCCAGCCGGGATCACATCACAATGCCAAGAGTTGTCCTCGTTTTTTTGTACCCTCCCTGCTTGGAGGGGGGTTCTCATATCTGACCCTCGGCTTTTTAAAAGGCTTCCGTCACCTCTGCCACCTTCCTTCATCGTTCATTCTCTTCACAGAAGCTGTGGCTGGTGGGGTATAAACCCCATGCAATTCATAACCTCATCATTCGTTCTCGGAATGGTAGCAAGAGAGGTGTGTGTGTCTGGACGATGGTCTGATTCATTTGTTTCGAATCACTCATGATGGTTTCGTTGGACGTGGAGGGCGTCGGGA